>NW_019720738.1:321910-500985 GCF_002891405.2 Cryptotermes secundus | reverse complement strand
TCAAGGAAAGGACAAACAGATAAGGGTCTCAGCTGACAGGTACGTATAGTGCGTGGACCTGCCAGAAGACCACACTTTTCTTGGGCCATTATCTCCGTAACCGTTCAACTTTGGACATAGGTGTTTTGGGTTATATCGGCATACTTTAACATAAGGAACACCCTCCCGAAGTTTGGCACATTCCTCCTGGGACACCCTGTATACTGACAAATGTCAAGTGTTAAAATACTAAAACTGTACAGCATATTTTAACACTTGACATTTGTCAGTATATATGATAAATATATATTTTAGTTATTTTAGTATGTAAAGACAAGGCATGCAGTGAATTAGTTTGTCGTGGATTGGATAAGCACCTGAAGATGGCACATTGGTGCCGAAACATGTAGTGAGAGTGAAAAGAGGGGATAAATAAATGTATGCACTAGAAGACGGATAAAATAAATCATGGACTTAAATCAGTGCAACAGGACGCTAAAATATAACATTAGAAATAGAACCAGTTTCAGAAACGTAATTGCCTTAATAAATTCAGATAATTATTCTTAGTGGGGTGAGACTTTGTCCACTTGGTACTGCAGCCACTGCTGGCCTATCGTACCAGCCCACTTGGTACTGCAGCCACTGCTGGCCTATCGTACCGGCCCACTTGGTACTGCAGCCACTGCTGGCCTATCGTACCAGCCCACTTGGTACTGCAGCCACTGCTGGCCTATCGTACCGGCCCTGGATAATGGAAGATGGTGATTGTGGAGCAGTTGGAATGAAGATTGGTAGGGCAAACCGAAGTACTCGGAAAAACCATGCCCCAGTGCCACTTTGTCCACCACAAATCCCACATGACCAAACCTTGGCTGACGTGGTGGGAAGCTGGCTACCAACCGCTTGAGCTATGGTGCAGCAAAATTCCAATAATGGACAAAGTCCAAAATAATAATCATAAAGAATGTTAATTGTTTGCTATCAAAGTTTAAATGATAAAGCTGAGTACTCATGAAATGTTGTTACATTTGCAGACACTAAAGAGCAGAATTCAGTAAAATGTGAAGTGAAGGAAAATGGCGAAGTGAAGGAATCCGGTGGAAAGTGTCGAACGCATGGGGGGGAAAGCGAACGGGAGGAGGGTGAATTAAGTGAAGACAGTCGACTGGGGTCTGGCGACAGCGCTAATGGTTGTGTTAAGAAGAAGAGTGTGTCGAAGCCCTGCCCAGAAACTAACACAAAACTGGGGGAGAACCGGACGAAGGAAAGTTTTGGAGATGCTGAACAAGGGGCTGAGTTGAGTAAGGAGGATGTAAGTATGGACGCTGAGAAGCAGGAGGGGGACAGAACGGCTTCAGGTGATCTGACTTGTGATCTGGACCTGTCTGATGAAGAGGATTCTCCGCAGTCTAAAGCTGTAGCTCTTGGGGATAGTGAAACAAAACCATATAGAACTGCTGCAAGAGAACTTCCAAAGGAGGTAGATAAGGGGGAGGAGGCTATTGAGAGTGGAAGAAACCCTCAGGGAAGCGGGGAAGTGGTTGGAGATACAGGTGGAGGGGAAAGTAAAGGAGGGGGAGAGGATGATTTGGTAGAAGTGGAGGACAGAGACGATTACCTTATGTACCTGGAGGAGATCCTCAAAACAGTGCATAAAGCTTTTTATGATCTCTATGATGAGTTGAACAGTGAAGTTCCAGACCTTAAATCCGTGATCCCCTATGTGAGATGTAAAGTGCTGGCAGGGACCAGTCTTGTGTTCAGTGGGCTTGTTCCGACGCACACTCCGCTTGAGAAGAGCAGGGCGTATCTAGTGGCACGGTCTATGGGAGCTCAGGTGACGCAGGACTTGACTCCAGAAACTACGCATCTTGTTGCAGTAAGGCCTGGGACAGCTAAGGTGAATTCTGCACGTCGAGTGGCACGTAATGTCACTATTGTTACACCTGACTGGCTCTGGTGCTGTGGAGAACGGTGGGAGAAAGTTGATGAACGGTGAGTGGTCTTATATCTTTGTGAGGCTCATTAAAATGGATCCAACCCATCAAGGAATGTATATGGTTATTCATGGGTTCAGTTGGTAAGAATGGAACAAGTAGTAAATGGTGTATGTAGTGAAAAATTTGGATGTCTGTAATTGATATATTCATCTGGTTTTCCAAGAAAGATCATTCACAAGTAAAAGAATGTGTTAACCTTTTTTAAGTGTGGGACATTTAAACCCCCACCTGGCAAACAAAATATGGATTTGTAGTTTTAATTTCTAATGCACCAGACCAGAATAAAATATAAGCATACACAGGGCACACTGTCTGCTGCCTGATGCTGGTCTCCTTAGGTCCAAAACATGTAGTGGTAGGAAAATAAAAATTCAATCTGAGTATTGATTGACTGTATAAGCACATTTGGTATGTTGATGGAAACCTTACTTTGCCATTTGCTCTTGCATACTCGCTTAGGTGTTGATAACCTGGTCATATGTTCTTTAAAGGTTAACAAAATATTGGACCAAGTTAGTACGTTTGTTCCATTTTATGAAAATGGAAATATCTGAGTTTAGAAATTGGCACTTGCTTAATTTACAGGACTTTCATGTGGGGTAAAGTAAAGCTGACCCCCTCACCTATATCTAGAAATTTATGGCGCTATACCTCCACTTCCCATACACATTCATGATGTGCTGAGTCATTCACAGGGAAATTGTTTTTGTAACTTTTGTAATACAGTCTTACTCAAACTAGTGCAAGTTTAGCTGTAACTGTATTGTCACTTATTTCAACACTGATGACCCAAATATTGCAGTCTGTTCCCTTTATTGCGAGGTGGGGCTGCAAACAGACACCCACCAGCCCACTGTGGCAGCCCCGAGCACATCCCTACACACCAGCAACCAGCACCAAGACGACGCACACCTAGTGGAAGGTTCATGGACACCATAAACCCTCTCATGTCTTTTTCCTCGGAGGACATAGCGAACATGGATAGAGAGGTGGAAGACATCTTCAATGAATCAGAGAGTGATGGAGAAGCTGACAAGACAGCACCTCAGCAGGACGAAGTGGGCAAAAGTCGAACGCAGGATGTGGAGTCGGCTGATGAGTCCAGTAGTAGCTCTGCTGACACTTTGTCAGGTAAGAATCTGATGGTACGTGATTACCAGTGATAAGATTGTTCTCCTAGTGATTGTCAAAACAATCAAAATCTATTGTCTTTACATATCACCATTCTGTAGTTTTGAGACGTGAGGCTGACAGCTGTGAATGCAAAGATTACCATCATCTCTGAGTGTAACACCATGTAGTGTGGTAGAAAGTTGCCAGCGTTTGGGGGAGCCTGCTGCCTATGTCTTCAGGGTATATTAGCTATCCACGAAGGAAAATAACAGTTCAGATGTGAAGAAATAAGCAAAGAAAATCAGGCTCCAAGTGGGTAGATATGGGATGATGGCCCCTGAAAGGGCTGTGCCAAATATTTTTTTTTGGGGGGGGGGGTGATACGGGTGTGAAGATGAAGACCGCCTGTTTCTTTGTAACATTAGTAACTTTCTGCTTCATTTCATGACGTCACATTCCAGAGGGGAGTAACCTTCATATTTTATAGTTGTCTGTAGCCATTGCGAAGTAGCACAAGACGTGGAAAAAACCTACAATTTCCTGTTGTGTCATGGAGTTTGATGTACAAGACTTTAGAGCTTGATGGTTAGTTCAGTTGTTACACTAGATGAAACACATCCTACAAATATAGAAATGGTGTCATGTCAGAAGCAGCATAAAGAGCTGACTATTCATGCCACTGGGAGCAGCACTGTCTCCCGTGTAGGATCTTCCCATTCAGAAATGGATTGCTTCACCATTATTAAGGCAGACATAGCCACTGAAGAATGAATACAGAGATAACTGAGACATGGGGGGCAACAAAATATTAACCGAATATTTGTTTGATAATTTTTGTTAATGAAAGATGGAATGTCTCAGTCAGTTTAAAGACTAGGCCACAGGCTGGATTGCTTGATTATTGGGGTTCATTTCCCAGCATTTTGAGTGATTTTCACTCCACCATGTTCAGACCAGTGGGTGTCCAGTGGGTACTGTGGCCTGTTTCCCTACGGAATGTGAAGCTAGCTGCTGTCCGTCTGTTAATGAGGGTAAGAAAATGCAGAGTTCTGAAATTCTCTTGATAGAAGCATTGGTTCAGTCCCGGGTCAGTCATTGTGGAGTGGGGTATATCATTTCTGCCAATATAGTTTTCAAGTCCAGTGTGCCACAAGAAACCTCAACCATCACACACCAGTTACCCATTAAATCTTGTCAGGGTACCTCCATTAAAACTGTGACAGCTGAGAAGATGGGCTCATTTTTACTCAATTAGTAAAGCATTTCTGTCAATGGATGGCACCAAGTGTGATATACTGACATTTATAGGAAAGAAAACAGGCTTTCATTCGGTGCTGATTGTTTGAAGGCCACTTGAGAAGTATCATGGGTTTATGTGTGGAATTGCATTTACCCCCAAACAGCACTGGCATTTGTAGCAGGTAGTTCTGATTTCAGGGCTTGGCAGGGTTAAATCTAATAATGCTTGTATAGGTGAACATCCACATGGCTGGGGCGAGTCGAGCCCATCAAAACGTAAGCGACCAGCAGCTGGAACATGTACCGAATCGGACAATGAGGAGGAGGATGAGGAAGATGATATGCCGAGCACAAAGTTCCGTCGTGGGGAGGCACTGCCAAGTGACCTGGACTTTGGAGATGATGATGATGATGATGATGATGATAATAATAGTTGTGGCAGTGATGAGCCTCCAGATGAGATTGATGATGGAGACTGGAACATGATGGGTGCTGCCCTCGAAAGAGAGTTTCTCTCGGGTAATGGTGACTGAAGTTGCTTTACCATAGCACAGGTATGTAGTTGCACAAAAATTCTGTAGGAATTTTTTTCTTGCCACATGCTTAGCCAGTGTCTGATGTTTGCATAATTTATCTGTTATAGATGTAGCTATGAAAGTGAATGCCATTAGTTTTGCGTAGGAAGGGCCATTTCCCGTACATGTTCATTTACTATGGAATTTGCTGTAAAATGCATATTTGTTTCAACAATTTTAAAAGTTATTATAATGGGACATTGTTTTTAGGGAATTGTGTGGTAGCATAGTTGGTTGAGGCACTATGCTACAAGGTGGAAGGTTACGGTTTTGATTACTGATGAGGTCATTGGATTTTTCAGTTGACCTAATCCTTCCAGCCGCACTATGGCCCTGGGATCTACTCAGTCCCTAACAGAAATGAGTACCAGGAATCTTCCTGGGGATAAAGGGCGGCCAGCGCATAAGTCTTGACAACCTTACCCCCATCTGTGAGCCGATTGTCTAGGGAAAATGTGGGCGCCTCAATGTTTCACAACCCTATGGGCCTCCATGGCCAGTTACAGGGGCTGCTTTACCTTTTACCAATGTTTGTAGGATGGCATTTAGCAAGAGTTATTCTCCTTAAGGTCAGATGAGTTTTCTGCTGAGCTGATGAATCTTGTGTTTACTTACATTTCCTTTCGTCTCATTTCAGGGTGTGTGGTGTACAAGATGTGAGTCATTTGGTTGAGTGGTTCCCAACATGTGATTCAAATAAAATGTATGGCTCATCAAGATAGCATCAAGTCTGATCTCATATGACAAACCCAGTTTGTAACTACTCCTTGTACAAATATAAAAACTGGCTGATATTATGTGGAAGAGGCCCATGAAGCCATAGATTGCTCTGTGCTCTCATGAGTCAGTAAGCTTTGCAATGAAGGTGTAGTTAGTGTCCGACGTTTCTGATCTGGCAGCAAGTGCAGACTGCTGAGGAAATGGTAGGATGAGGCAGTCATGTAGCATACTGATTCCACCTTCGCACAGCTGATCACCTGTAAAGATTCCATTGTATGCGGTTGTTGTGAAAGCTTTGAATCATAATTGATAAGCTTTGCTTCCTGCATTCCTTGTTCCAAAATTTATGCGTGGAAAGAAGTGTTGGATGGTAAGTTATGCCAGTAGCATTCTAAACAGTTTGCAGACTGTAACAGTACTATCATTTTGTGAGTGATAGCACAAAACAAGCAATGCTACATGCTTGGCATACTCTTTGGCCCTGAAGATGGAAGCAGTATTCTCCTCCAGAATACATGGCATCACATTCCAGAAGACAGTCTTTCAAATTACATAATTTTAATGTTGCTGAGATTGCCTGAATAAGGTTCTTAGAGACACAAGATGTGTAAAATGAACAGCAAATGTTTTATTTGAGAAATTACCTTCTTGCAGGCCAGCAGAAGGGAGGTGGAAATGCATATCTCTACTTATCTGTGTTCTGTAAACTGAAGGTAAACGCGTTAACAGACTCATATAAAACATATATTTCACTGTAGCAGTACTGGATACTTGTAAAATTATATTATGTAGGTCATCCAGAAAGTTAAGACTGTTTGGTGACTAAAGAAATATAAACAAAATAAAAAAAAATTTCTCATTAGTATAAACCTTAAATCATTTTTCTATATAATGGCTATGAAGATTCAAGTACTTGTATTGTGTGATGATTTTCCATATGCCACAAGTCCATTGAACCAGTCTTTAACCATCTTCACTTCTTTACTGCTACGCGTGTGTACAGCCCAGAGGCTGCTTCAGGTGTGTGAACAAGTGAAAATCAGATTGAGTCGGGACCAGGCTGTAGGGAGGATGGGAAAAAAATATCCCAGTCAAAGTGTAGGCGCTAGTGCTATGTGCAAACGGTCTTTACTTTCTGAATGACCCTCGTACAAGAAATGGTCAGTTTTTGGAGCCACCTTTTTTTTGCATTTGGCATAGATGGGTTCTTGGTCTGAAAATGCTAAGACTAGGGCTCGCCATGTTTTCTGTTCTGGGACGTTATACCTTCAACAAGTTTACTGCAACTGATTTTTAATAGCTATTCGTCCCAGGCCAAATGACGAAACAATGTTGTGTGGATTGTGGCAGACACTGGTGATGATTGTAATGCCTACAGACCATAGCAGACACTTCCCTGGAGATCGCACAGAACCAATGGACACATTAAGCAAAGCATTGCAGAGCAGGAACTATCCCCATCTTGGTACAAGATGAAGAGTCTAGGAGACACTGGTGTTTGCCATGGCAGCTGCCATGTTAAATAATACAAAAATAAGTGATATACTCTTAATTTATATATAATGAAGTACACATTCATGTAGCAGTGCATTGTTGTATTTATTGCTTGCTATTATTTGGTGTACCAAGATAGCTTAGTTGGTACAGGGATAGTCTATGGGCTGGACACATGGGGTTTGATCCTGTTGGGGCAGCATCCAAAATTAGCTCAGGGGTCCACCAAGCCTCCTGTCCATTGGGTATCAGGGCCTCTTTCCCTGGGGGTAAAGCTGGAAGGGTGTGAAGATTTAATGCTGAGGTCAAGAATTGTGGAGCTGTACCTCTACTCCCCTATGTCTTAATTAAGCACAGGAACAAGATCACCACGCACTCTGTGTATGGCCTCCTCCCACTTCATAAATCCCACCAGTCAGCAACCCCCTAATGTTGCTAGGCAACGGATTGGTAAAGAAACTATAACAACGTAGCAATAGAATAATTGTATGGTTTTTTCTATGCAGTCCATGCCATATCAAAGGTTAATTCTTCCCAGAATTTCAGGAGTATTTTTTGCTTTTGTATCAGAACCACCAAACTTTTTTTCAGGCACATTAGAGTACCTACAACACCGCGTCCAGTGAATGCATTTTTTTTTGTTAAAATCGACCACAGATAACCTCTATATTCGCAGCGCCGTTAAATAATAAAATGAAAGGAATTCGCAGACTTAACCTGTGGAATACCGTGTCCTTGCATGTACTGGTTAGTATAATGTTACCATCTCTTCTCTGAATATCGAATACTGCATACAGATCCTTTGTTACATGTATGGAATTATGTTTTTCTCTCCCGCCTGTGGAATACCGTGTCCTCGCAGGTAGTGGTTAGTATAATGTTACCATCTCTTCTCTGAATATCGAATACTGCATATAGATCCTTTGTTACATGTATCGAATTATATTTTTCTCTCCCGCAGTAGATTTCTATATAAATATTGCAACGAAATTTTGGACGTCAAAACATTGGTTACAGAAATGTTCACTCGTACTGAAGATTACCTTAGTTAACGAATAGGTTTTGTATTCTACAAATAGCAAGTGCATTTGTGTTCCAAACATCAAAGTTTCAATACCTTCCTGACGTTCCTGATCACTACGGTATCCCATGGAGAGTGATTCTGATATTCGTGTTGGCTACCCTGTAATCGGTTGCGTTATATATTTGGTGGGCTTTAGTTGTAACCAGTTTTTAGTTACGTGTGTTTGTTCCAACTTTGGCATCATTGGTACGGTCTGCAATTAAAGCCCATGCTGTGGCTGTGGGAGCAGGGGTTCCGAGATTCGTGAAACCGATCAATAAACGGGGATGAACGTATAGTTCCAAGGGAGAAGGAAAGTGCTCGCTGTACACTGATCAGTTGTATAATGTCGGCGATCCGGAAGAAATTGGTTGTCGTAGGGGATGGTGCGTGTGGAAAGACTTGTCTCCTAACAGTTTTTAGCAAAGATAGATTTCCGGATTTTTATGTTCCCACAATATTCGAGAGTGCTGTTGCAGATATAGAAGTGGATGGAAATCAAGTCGAATTAGCCTTGTGGGATACCGCCGGTCAAGAGGATTATGATAGGTTACGACCGTTATCATATCCTGATACTGATGTTATTCTAATGTGTTTTTCAATAGATTCCCCGGATTCTTTTCGTAATATTCTCAATAAGTGGACCCCGGAGGTTAGACATTTCTGTCCTAATGTACCCATTATTCTAGTCGCTAATAAAAAGGATTTGAGATGTGAGCCAACCATTATATCAGAACTGGGTAAAATGAAGCAAAGTCCGATTAATACAGTGGATGGTAAAGCGATGGCAGAAAAGATAAATGCATTTAGCTTCTTGGAATGTTCTGCAAAGAATATGGAGGGCGTTCGTGAAGTTTTTGAAACCGCTACAAGGGCCGCCCTTCAAGTGAATAAAAAGAAAAAGAAGGGTTGCTGTGGTTTGATGTAATGAAGTCAGCATTGTGGTTTAGGAAAGGAACGAGTGGTCCCTTGGCTGCTGTTGGATTTGGTAGCAGGATCCTTATTTTATGTGTTCTGCATTCAGTATTGCCTCATATTGTGCATATTACATTGCAACCTGTTTTCTTTCGCTGTGGATACCAGAAACATACCAAGCATGTTGATGAGAAAGTTAACTTCAGTTAATCTCTGAGACAGGTTACAAGTGTGAATGGATTTGCATCTCAGCATTCCCAATTGCCATGTGCAAGTTGTTACATGTGAATCAGCGAGGTAATACTGAAAGGAATAGCAGCAATGAATATCCAGCATTTTTTAGAAAATCGAAGTTGGCAGAATTAGAATGTTTCCAGTTGATGTTAGACAAGCCAACAGCATTGTTTACTGCTGAAGGAAAGATGGGAGTTGCAATATGTCTTTTGGCCATGTGCCAAAAGATTTTTATGCCTTTTGAGGTGGATGTGTTTCCATTTGGTATTTAACCACCCAATGTTTTGAGATAATATGGAATCTTAATTCAAAAGTAAGTACTTATTTTAGTTATTAGCTATTTACCACACAAATCTTTATTCCTACTAGATGAAATTCCCTTTGAAAATTCAACAGGAAAATTTGACAGTTCCCATCTCAAATGATGGTTTCCACAGATAATCCTTCCATTCATCCACATTCTAGCCCTTTAGGGACATCCTGAGGTTGCAGTTTCACAAAATATGCACACCATGAACTTGAAAATTTGTGGAAAGAATAGTTAATAGAATAACCATTACAATAATCTTGTAGAGGTAACTTTTCTTGGCAGTGGTTGGAACTGTAATGCCGATTGAAACACTGCCATTTCTTTCAGCTTTTGATCTTATTGTAAGTAAATTAAATTAATTTTGCTTTTATTGTCCATGGAAATGACAAAGCAACAACAAACTGTACCTGATTAGACTAATTATGAATGTGTGCGCGCATGCATCCATATTAACAGGCCCCCCCCCCAAAAAAAAATGTAAAGCTATTCCTGTAAGAGGCCCATAGGGTTCTGAGACATTGAGGCTCCCACATTTTCTAGACAGACAGCTCACAG
Source organism: Cryptotermes secundus (assembly GCF_002891405.2). Taxonomy (NCBI): domain Eukaryota; kingdom Metazoa; phylum Arthropoda; class Insecta; order Blattodea; family Kalotermitidae; genus Cryptotermes; species Cryptotermes secundus. The sequence continues at coordinate 490,785 of NW_019720738.1, read as the reverse complement.
ATGGCGGTGAGATTGTCACTCTTATGTGCCAGCTGCCTTTTACCCCCTGCAAGATTCCTGGTACTCATTTCTGTTAGAGGTGAAAAATGCAATGACCTCTTCAGAAATTGAACCTGTGACTTTCTGGCTTGTCGCGTAGTGCCCTCATATTAACAGGTAACCCATGAAAGTTTAATCTTAGTGCCACATCAGCATTGCCAATCTCAGAAGTTTATTTGTAAAAAAGACAAAGCCAAACCTCAAGGATATGAGGCAGGTTAGGCTTTGGGTTTTGTTTATACAAATAAACTTATAAGGCTGGCAGCACTAACATACTGAGCAACATTATCACAAATTTTAAAATTACTTGTGTCACTTCATCACAATGATCTGGTTGCTTGTTACTGACATTTGGGAGGAACCTGCTGTCCACCCTGAAGATGGAGGCTGCTACATTACAGAAGATAGTAATCTTTGCAAGTCCTTCATGAATCAAATTCAAAATGTCTCTAATAATGTGCTTTGTATTTTAGATTCCATTTCGTTTCCTGAGAGCGGCAAGAATACTGGGACAAGTGTTCACAGCCATGACATTCAAGACTGTTGTGTTCATTTGAAACAAAAATATTGTTACCAATCAGTAATTGTTGTATTTTAAGCATTATATGTTAATAAAAATTGTATACTTTAAAGTAATTCCTTCTCACTGAGCCATGAACATCTCTTGGTTAGAGAGAGAGGAGCAGTTATCATATGTGGAGAATTCTGACGAGGGAAATTTGCCTCATTTCATGCTGACAGCATTATATTCATGTAAACTCACCATCCCACTTATATGCAGTGCTTGTTCGAGTAAAATATTTTTGAATATGGATGTTATGAAAATCATGTGAGAGGGCAATACATACAGCTCAAGAAAAAAAGAAATGACACTGGATTGGTTAAAGAGATGACATGTTTCACTCTACTGACAATAACACAGTTATATCACATATTGCAGTTTATTGCGTATGGACTGGCAGGTTGTATCAAGGACATTATGAAAGTGGCAGCATGTATCTGTTAAGAATAAAGTATTTTATGGTGTAAATAACATACATTTATTCTACTTGAAATAAGTACAATCACACTGCATATGGCTGGTCATCATCTTCAAATACATGGTATTTGATATACGTTTCTCTGTGTGTAAAATCTTTCTTGTCTTCAAGCCAGCCTCTCTTTGGGGCTTTGTCATACTGGAACCTATTCTCTGATTCTCCGAACAGTTTGTTGGCATCTTCAATTTCATCCCTGTAATGTACATTCAGTGCCATCAGTTTTGAAACATGCATAACATTTCAGTTGGCAAGGGCTGGATCAGTAAACACTATCTTGCAATGAGTTAACAAAGTCTGTTTGGATAAACAGAGAAGTTCATTCCTGGACAAGAACATGTGAAGGGGCTTCTTTCAAAAAACCTCTGCCATAATAATTATAGAATTATCGGAGCTAAATACAAATCAGTTGAGACAGGACTTCTTATATCTATTCAAACTATCAAGGTCAATTGCATATGAGAAAGTATGTGCAATGTTGCACTGACTTTTTAAGGTTGTGTTTATTAAGAAACAGGATCCAATCTTTGGTAGCTCACATTTCATCCATTATGTTTATTTCCTGAGAATGAATCACTGGTCGGTGATACATACCTGTACTTGCCAACTACAACCTTCTTGCCAGTGATGGGGTCAGTGATATCCCCACATGGGTACACTACATCCATAACTTTGTGTGTGATAAGTCTTGTGAGTTTCTCCGGTAAACGCTGTATCAGAACCATGTCCCCTGTCTTGCAGATTTTTTCTGGATCATAAGCGTAATAGTATTCGAACTCACTAAAGTACTGAAATGAGGAAATAATTTTTTTGTATGGTTTATAATGAAATGGAATGAGTGCTACTATTATCTTGCCAAACTCACAACTATCTAGCAGCAAATAAGATGTGGCAACATGATTACTGGCAAATATGTGGGTACTATCCTTGCAATTGCCTTCAGGGGCCTAATTACTAGAAACTTATCTCTTGGCTTAAATTATAAGCTGAGTGGTTAATGTAACATATGTTTCCTTCATAATCTCATGGCAGAAATGAAAGATGACAGATATCGAGTCAATAAATTCTGCAATTAGCAGTGACATCTGGGTAAAGTCTCTGCTTAGTACTGTGTTTCATTTGAACTTCAAGCTTCACGCGAGATTAAAATATAACATTATAAAGTTTAGAAAAAGCTCTGTCTCTGTCTTCAGTGACTGATAGCTAAGGCTTACTGATGATTAGACTAAGTATTTCTTTTTGTTTTACCTAACGGCAGAGACAGAACTTGTCTCCAAAACGTGATAGAAGCTAAAGTTGCCCCTGTGCTTAATCAATTAAACAATTATGCACTGCGTTATCAAGACATAGTGAAGGTACAGCTCCACCATTCATGACCTCAGCGCTAAATGGGGGTGGTCAGTTTCACGCTCCGGGGAAAGAGTCCCCGGTAACTATTAGAAAAAAGGTTGGGTGGTCGGTCCCAGATGCAGTCTGGACGCTGTAGAGTAAACAGAGTCTCATGTTCCTCCGATGAGAACCCCGAACGTCCAGCCGCCACAGTCTGTAGGTATATGGACTGCGCTATCCCAGCAGTACCTTTTAGAAGTTCTTATGTTCACTTAAAATGGATGAAGTCCAAACAAAATGCAGTAATAATGATTCATCACTGTCAGAAAATTTTTAATTAGATATACATATTCATTTACGTAGGTACGATTTATTTGAACTTACCATTAGTAACTTCTCATCCAACACCAATCGTTTCACTCGGATTTTAGATGCATTTTGCTTTACTGATGGTACACACTGACCCAGGAGCATGAAAGTTTTATATCCTTTGGTGAGTTTACTTGCTCTAGTGAGGGCCATCCTTAAACAACATATCACAAACACAGCCTAACTTTCATGACATATACTCATGTTATCGTGCGCTTCACGGCATTCTTCATTTTTTTTTTGCCGTACAGGGCAACCAACAATCAAACTCGAAAAACACCGTCCATATGACGTGATTCCGGAGGTGAATCATATGCCCTCTGGCCAAATGGAAATATCGTTGGTAATGACGTAATTTGGTAGGTGTGGCCCACATTTCTAGCCGCTACCATTTTATGAATTAATCATCTCGAAATGTTTCACAATGCTACCAATACTGTTACGGAAACATATTTAATATAATTTTGTAAAGAATTAAACATTTATGTGCATATGAACCATCATAACTGCTAATCTTAAAGATTAATATTTGTGCTGTTCTGGGTGATGTTGATTCCCAAAAACATAAATTGGTAAATATTTAATGCTTGACAATTTATGATTTCGATGTTGGATGCAATGTCAAGGCCGACTAAGACGTTCAGGATTTCAGGATATAGAAGTTGTGAGTTTTTCTAAGCGAAGCTGAGGTGTTTACAGGTCATTTGAGAAGAAAATTAGCGTTATGGCTGCTATAAGGAAGAAGCTTGTAATTGTTGGCGATGGTGCTTGTGGTAAAACGTGTCTTTTGATTGTATTCAGCAAGGATCAGTTCCCAGAAGTTTACGTACCTACTGTTTTCGAAAACTATGTGGCAGACATAGAAGTGGATGGAAAACAAGTTGAACTGGCTTTGTGGGACACGGCAGGTCAAGAGGATTACGATAGATTACGACCACTTTCGTACCCAGATACTGATGTTATCCTAATGTGTTTCTCCATCGACTCCCCAGACTCCTTGGAAAACATTCCTGAAAAGTGGACCCCCGAAGTCAAGCATTTTTGTCCCAACGTCCCAATAATTCTGGTTGGAAACAAGAAGGATTTGCGAAATGACCCAAACACCATCAAGGAACTGGGGAAAATGAAACAGGAACCTGTGAAACCAGCAGAAGGTAGGGCAATGGCAGAAAAAATTAATGCCTTCGCATACTTGGAATGTTCAGCAAAAAGCAAAGAAGGAGTACGGGAAGTATTCGAAACTGCAACCAGGGCTGCCCTTCAAGTGAAAAAGAAGAAGAATAGCCGGTGTAGGCTGTTTTAATATATTTGGAATCCAATAATAAAGAGTGCAGAGCACATCACTGGTTATTGTAGGGGATCATCTTTAATTCCTTCGTATGGACAATGATTGTAATGGCACTGCATTGAAAGGAGGACAGTTTTTATTCTATATGGGGTACATCAACGTTGAATTGCGTTTAATAATGTGTGCACATTTGTTCAACCAAAGTGCTGTTCAGGTCATCTATTGTAAGTTATGCCAATACTGATTATATTAGTCGCTAGTCTAAAGAAAATTATTTACTAAACATTCAGGAAGAGATCATGAAATAGCTGATAGGTACACTGTTACTAATAAATATTGGCAACTAATGTAATGGAATATCAACTAAAGTATTTTGTCTTTGTGTACTTCATGTTGTAGGAAAAACTTGCTGGTGACAGTACCATAAATTTGGTGGTTGCACTGTTAAGTTTGTTTTGCTTAGAATTAGTGACTAGGTTGACCTCATACTGTATTGCCCAGTGGACATGATAAGAAGAGAAATTTTATACTTAACAAAAACATTGTGATTTGAAGTAAACTTTTGTGATTACACATGCATAGAATGTGGAACTGAAGTGACTTTATGTGCACCTCTTAATAGCCTCTTGTACTTTATACATCTTTCACATAACAATCCTGTAGGTAGCATTGGATTTCCATAAATGTCATGTGTTGAAATTGGAATGTTATAAATATCGTCAAAGATTGGAGAGAAATGTTTGAATGCCTTTAGTTGAGATAAATCAATTCACATTACCAATCCTTCCATTATATGCAAGAAAAAATGCAAGTGTTTCCAACTTTGTAACATTGAAATAACTAATTGGGAGAGGAAATAAAATCGAAATAACATAATGTAAAGTTGTGAATAATATTTCTGGGAGTGTTGGAGAATGGCCTCACACCCCTGTAGGCTCCCTGCAAGAACATTTGTCATTGCAGATCAAAATATTTCTGCTGTGTTAGCCCAAGAGTCTTATTTGAGATTTGAAGTTCTCATGGGGGAGGGGGTGACTGAGGATTTTTATTTTATCTGACAGTATGCAATCTGGTAGATCATTTCTAACGTTTCAGGAGAGCTGTTGCCTCTGTCTCCTGTCTTGAAGATGGGAGTAGCAATTTCTTGTGAAATGCTTACTGAAGTACACTACGTGCCAGGAATCTCCCCCTCCCTCCTTGCAGACTCTCGGAAAATGAATACTAGAATTGGGAAAAGAAGCATATGTGCCAAATATATCAAAATTTAAAAATTTTAAATGTTGCACCATATGTGTTGGAATATAGAGACCCACAACTGTAGGGTGATCCATAAAATTATTCTTAACTGGCTTGAATGTGTAAGTTCGTATGCAAATTTTCCGGCTGCCCCCCATAACCCTTCAATTTATATTTTGGACATAGTTTTTCATCCACATTTTTGGAAGCTGTATGTTTCCATCATTAAGGGACAAGATGCGGTAAGCATTACTACCCTGTTTGTTTTCTAGGTGTGTCTAGTCTCATCACATTTGAAACTCCCTTTTTTTAGGGGCACAGTAGAAGCAGTTTGCAAAATGAAACTGGGATATCGAATAGTATGACTCATTAGATGAGACTTTATAATATGCTTTTTCACATATCTTATTTCATTGTCATGAAGATTATTAATGTACTATCCACAGCCACAGTAAAAGCTGACATGTATGCACAATGAACTGTGCAGTTTCCCTGACTCGTCTAATCATTGGGACTGAATCTTGTGGTTTCATGCTCTTACATTATGCTCAGTGTCCATTTCCCATTTTACATGTTTTTAATGCACATGACAGTTTTCAGCCTGCCCACATATAACAGGTTAGAGGTAACAAAGCAGCTTTGTTCTGCAGTAACCAAGTATAGTTTTATGTTATTTCTGGTTTTATGGAGTTGTACATAACATTACACATTCATCTAACTTTTTGTACAATTTGTGTTTTAGTGATGGTTACAGACCTAACACATACGAGGTAGCATAGTGGTTAAGGTACTATGCTACAAGGCGGAAGGTCGCGGGTTCAGGTCCTGATGAGGTAATTGGATTTTTTTCAATTGACCTAATTCTTCCAGCTGCACTAGGCCCTGGCGTTTACTCAGCCTCTAACAGAAACGAGTACCAGGAATTAATTAAATAATTTTCCTGGGGAGTAAAGCACAGCCGGCGCGTAAGGCTGACAACCTTACCGCCATCTTTGAGCCGATTGTCAAGATAATGTGGGACCCTTAATATCTCACAACTCTATGGGCCTTCACGGCCTGTTACAGGGATAGCTTTACTTTACTTTTACTTTTTTTACAGACCTAACACAAACCCCTGTAATTGATCATCATTTTACAAGAGAGGCAATAAAGGGCAATCGCTCTGCCAGAAGAGTTGTACTGTATGGATGGCATGGTAACAGGTGATTGGATGGGACCAGATTCAAACATTGACATAGTTGCACAGAATTTGCTGTCCTTGGTTCACATCGAGGGCTCTGTACAGATGCCTTGCTTGGTGACAGGTTCACACGGTATTGTTTGGGGGACTGAGCAAAAGGACCACCACTGAACTCACAGCGAGGCAAGGCATTCCAGCATTAACGTACATATACTCTGTGCACATTATGATTTATTCTTAATATATGTGTATCTTGTAAAGATATACCAAAGTGTTTCTGTTGTATCACAGTTTTCTGAAACTACACTCCTGTGTTTGGAAGAGCTTCACCAGAGATTGTGCTGTTTGGTAATAATCGCTGAACCAAATTATATCTGTTCATCATGGGGTACTTGAGTGAATTTTATTGACATCTCTCTGGCGAAGTACTTTTGGAAGCCCTCTTGCAGATGACCTTGAGTTCAGTCCTTAGCTGAGGTGATTGAAATTTTTCAGCTGAGTAGTAAACTGCAGGATACAAGCTACTGGCGTTAAATGAATGGACCACCTTGAGGGAGTCCATTCATGGATGGAATGTGAGGCTTCATGGTCTGTTTAAGTCATGTTAGTTTAGCTGTTCATTTTTTTTTTGGTGAGATACAGATACAGTTTTAAGGCCATTATCACTCTTGAATCTTTCATTCATAAGTCAATTTAATGCCCTCTTGTTCAGTGCATCTCATTACACAACAAGAAACGGTACTGCATAACAGGATAGGAAATTGAGAGCACACAGAGTAACAGACAACATGAATCATCTTATATGCTCTCTGATCAGCACTGTAACTGATCAAAGAATTAACTGGATGAGTGGTTGACTCAGCAGTCACTCTGAAGAATACTGTCTTCTGGGATATGACGCCACGTAGGCAGATGGATGTTCACTGATGTCTCGGGAAATGTACTGTATCCATCTTCAGTGCAGAAGACTAAGCCAAGCAACCAACCAGCAAATGGCAAATAGTGAGTTGGGTGTACAACACCTGATTCTGATGGGTTGTGGAGGAGCCCACAGAGAACCATCAGTAGCAAGGGGAATATTTAGTGTCGTCAGTTAGAAGGGACATAATAGCAGAAGTGGAAAGATGCGAGAATATCAGTGACCAATAAGAGACATGGTGGTCCAGTATTAGTTATTCTCCTTGCTCTCAATTGTTCTGTTTGGGCTTCACAGTTTTATACTTGAACTTACTCTTCAGTCCTTAAGGCTGCGCCATAGCTCAAGCTCTTAGTCGCTGGTTTCCCACCGCGGCAGCCCGGGTTCAATCCTGGGTCTGGTCAAGTGGGTTTTATGGTGGACAAAGTGGCGCTGGGGCAGGTTTTCTCCGAGTACTTCGGTTTTCCCTGCCAATCTTCATTCCACCAATTGCTCCACAATCACCCTCACCTATCATCTGGGTCTGGTACAATAGGCCAGAAGTGGCAGCAGTACAAGGGACTTAGTCCCACCCCACTAGCATTAAAAAAATAATAATACTCTTCAGTTCTATACATTACATCTGAGCATGGGTGATTTTATACCAGAGTACACTGCATCACACCCAGAACATGGTATTCCTCAAAGAATTATTTCACCAGCAACTACTCTGAAGAACCATACTTCAAAGTAAAACTTCTAATAGCTTTTTAAAGGCTTGAGTTCAACATCCCTTAATTGTGATCAATACATTAAGGATTATAACTGTATCATCATGGCTTCCATTAAACTGACTTCTGGTATACATATGAACCTATGCTTACCACTCGTCACCATGGTTACTGAGTTCTCAGTCATACCCTCAGCTCATGATCACAGGGTGCTGACAGATTGAGTACTGAGCAGCATGTGTCATGACCATGGACTTGTGACTGCAGAGTTTATTATACCATTCACAGTTCAATTATTCTGCAGTAGATTTTGGCATCGTTTTAAGTGGCCCATATTCTTGCCGTGAAATGCTGTACTTAACAAAACATAAAAGTTATATGCAGATCTGTTGAATGGCACTTAGCCCTTTGAAGTCTGACTGCTAAATTGCTGGTGGTCCTCGCTAGCATAGTGATTTGGGGCTTGTGACCATTTACTGTCTGACGGCTGTGGGATGTGTTCGAAGTCTGAAATTTGTCTAAATGATATAGAAGTTCTTGTTTATACCGCACAGAAAGCACATGTCTGCAGTACAGAGACCCACCAGTTAATGCCATTTAGGGAAATAATCACTCTTTACTGTGAGACTCAAATGAAAGACTAAAACTGTGTGTGGAAAATGCAGTTTCTTTATGTTGAAGCAGGTGGTACTGCTATGCTTTATTTCTGCTTCTTGTTAAACTAACAGTGGAATTGGAGCTTCATATTATGGTCTTGCAAGACTGCTGTAGTTCACTTGTTCTCCATGGCATTGTTAGATTACATTATTTTGCTTTATGTATATTTGATTTCCTTAAATAATATAGTTATCCATTTGTAATAAAACTGTCTGCTTATGTATTATTTAAAAACTGATTACAGCATTACAGATATGAAAACACTGAAAATCTAAAGCAAGCAGCCATGTCAAATTTGAGTTAGAAGCCAACATTTTGGAGACCTGCCCAGTGCCCCCTTAATCAGGCTTGACGTGGACAGTGATTGTAAGATACTCATCAGCGAGTGTGATGGCCCATTCTTATTGGTACACTAGGCGACAGGAAGGCAGAAACACTTGGTGCATCTGTTTTCCGTGAAAACTTCCATAATGTTTTGCAAGGCTGTAGGAATTATAAGTCCATTTACTTACATTTTACTTTTTGTGCTGTATCCTAATTTTAAACATATATAAGCAGTTGTAGAGAGACTTTACTGCTTTTAATTTAATGCATGAAATAGTCACGTATGGTGAAATTAGCTTTTGTTTATAGAGCGCGTGTGTGGCGTGCATATTTAGAAATTTTGACAAACCTCATTCATGTAGATATTGTGTCTAAAAAAATCTCTGAGAATGCATGGCTAGTGATATAATGTCATTAGAAAGTTAGTAGATTTTATTTTCAATGTAACAATTGGAACCAAAATTGCCATACCAGTGGTTTTCTTGAACACACTGTAGGACTACGTACTAGAGGTGTCAAATACTCTCTAAGAAGTTCTATACAGAATGCATAAATTGATAGCACGAACAAATTAATCTGGGAAATTGGAAAGCTATCACATTTTCCTACTGATATCTGTATAAAAATTTTCACTTTTATTGTATTTAGCTGAAATGCCATGTATACATAACCACTGAATTCCATGTGAAGAAGCGTTACACACATATATATTCTGAAATAAGCTTCTTTGTGTGACTCCTTGAACCTGGTTCTCATCTTTCCTTTTCCTTGTTGTAATACATTATGTCTGTTTAAGAGGTTTAAAAAATTACTCCCCACACTAAAAATTCATTGAAGAGGGATGCAAAACCTGTTTTTTTTCTGGTTGCATGCTTGGCTTACTCTTTGACCCTGAGGATGGAGAAAATGTGTTCCTCCAATATGTCAGTAAACTTCTACCAGACTACATGGTATCACATCCGTCTACATAAAAATCTCTCAAAGCAATTTTAAAAGGTTCTGTATTACACCTCCTATTAAAGGTAAATGTGAAGCTGTCCCTGTGGTTAACTAAGCACTATGCCATGAAGGTGTATGGGGGAGCGGGTGTATAGATCCACATTTTCTTGACTTTGGCCCTAGTTGGAGTTGAGTGGTCAGCTGCACACCCTGGCTGCTTTACCTCTGAGGAAAGAGCCCGCACTACCCATGGACAGGAGGCTGGGTGGACTCCAGAGTCAGTCTGGACAATGTGGAGAAGAGAAAATTTTTGACCCTACTGAGACTCCTCGGTCATCCAGCCCGTAGCCAGTTTCTATCCTGGCTATTACATCTACTATTACAAACTTTAAAGGCATGATGTTAGCCAGAATTGCCATCCTGTGACATAACTGGCAGTGAATATGGTAACCTTAACCAACTGAGTAATCTGTATTTCACATTTCTTGGCCAGAATTATCATAGATTTGTTAAAACTCTGAACATGGTTACTTTTCAGTGTATGTATCTCTTTCTTTTCATAGATCTTGAAGAGTGAGATGTTAAGCTACATTCACTCTCAGAGTAAAACTCGCTACTCCTGGTGCTTCTATTCTAAACCATGTTTGCCAGTACCCTAATGTTTAGTTTTAGCTTCATGGTCAAAACATGCAGTTCACAAGCATGTGTGACTAATAGCCTCGACAAGTTTGCGCATGTGTTCCAGTTGAAGAAGAATCCAAAGTTCTTCCTAAGTTTCTATATCATAAAGTCACCGAGCCATCCATTAACATTAATCTGTGTCATACAACAGGACTCTGCATGCATTCAGTGATTCAACATCTGTATCAGCCAGCAAACTAACAGCTGAGTGGAACAAATTCTTCCCATGCACCATATGTGTAAGCTATAATTGATAGCACAGATATAATACAGTTTTAAAGTCCATGGCTGTTACCAATAAAACCTCTTGTTTCATGTCTCCTTATTAATGTGAAATACATGACTAAAGTTGAACAAAATCTATTTTGTTTTAACACAAATTCTTTGCTGATGCTGCCATGGAATCCATCTGTCTCATTAATCCTGTTCATATTTAACGCCCAGCTGTGAACGGATCTCATCCTCTAGTTGAGCCAGGGCCAGGCTGTCCTCATGGGTTACCTTGGGACTTTCCAACAAACCTGTAAACAAAAATAAAGAGTGAGATTACAGTCTTCTGGGCCATGATACCATGTGGTTCAGTAGATAATACAAACATTACAGGGGAATATACTGCCTCCATCTTGAGATGTCTCTTACCCTGAAGATGGTTGCAGTATGTTCCTCTGAAACATTGGTACCTGTCCAGGAGACTAAATGCTTGCGGGTATGTAATTGAGAAAATTTATGAAATTTGTTAATGCAAATGTATGCAATAGTGCTTCTTATGCAGCTTGCTCAAGCTGTGTATCCATATTGCAGATATGCTTATTTTTCTGCACAATACACAATCAGATTAAGAAAGATTTTAATATAGAGTTGTATGCCAATTTCTATTGGATGCGATGCCAAAACATAATGATATTTTCGCCCATTATCTTTGGTTAATACTTGTAGAAACGAGAAGAACCTTGTCTGAGGCAGCGTCGGACCTCAACTGCTTCGTAGCGGAGACCAGCACTATTGGTAAAGTTGAATGGTTTGGACGCAGTTGGTAGGATGAATTCTTTTGTTTTCTCTGGGGTGATTATACTTGTTGGGCACCAGAAAGGTCGGAGTACCTGAAGAAAATCACAGGAAGCAGTTCAATTATTGTGTCTATGGACATTATCCATCATCCTGCTTTACCTAAAATGCAGTGTTTCAGAGACCGGATTCTGTCTCCGTCTTTAGGCGCATTATGCTGTGCTTGGTTTATATATCCTATCTTGTGTTGGTGCTGATGTCTGGAGGGAGGAACCAGCTCTATAAATTGGGCCCAAGTGAGTGGGTTCCACCTAAAGATTGAGACAGAATCCAGTCTCCAAAAAGTTTTGTGTTTTAAATAAATACAGGGTGGTGGATATGTCCAGAAACACAATAGTTGTATCAATATACCATCATTACAAATTTACATCTTGCAGGAAATAGTATATGTAAAGCTATCCCTGTAACAGACTGTGGAGACTCATGGGGTAGTGAGACGTCGAGGCTCTCACATTTCCTAGACAGTCGGCTCACGGCAGTGAGGTTATCAATGTATGCACCAACCACCCCTTACCCCTAGGAAGATTCCTGGTACTCATTTCTGTTAGAGGCTGAGTCGACCCCAGGGCCATAGTGCGACTGGAAGAATTAGGTCAACTGAAAAATCCAGTGATCTCATTGGGAATCGAACCCATGATCTTCTGGCATGTAGCATAGTAATTTTTTTTTATGCTAGCGGGGTGGGACTAAGTCCCTTGTACTGCAGCCACTTCTGACCTATTGTACCAGCCCCAGATGATAGGTGATGGTAATTGTGGAGCAATTGGTGGAATGAAGATTGGCAGGGGAAACCTGCCCCAGCACCACTTTGCCCACCACAAATCCCACTTGACCAGTCCGGATCGAACCCAGACCGCCGCGGTGGGAAGCCAGTGACTAACCGCTTGAGCTATGACGCGGCCTCATGTAGTACCTCAACCAGTTACACTACCGCATGCCTCTTACAGGAAACAGTGTTTTTTACATCTATATATTAAAAAACTTAATTTTGTTGGTTGGTGGGCTGGTTCCTAGTGCCTCCAGATATGGTCTGCTCGCCTAGGGAAGGGTGTATAATCCCCTAGGGCAAAGTCTACACCACCCACATTGGTAAGGTGATACCGCATATTTTGACTTAAATGGTTCTGTACTCGAGAGGTGCCTGCATTGTATCTCCTCTGAAATGCTGGTGCTGATGTACAAAACTGCATGGCATCATATCCCAGAAGAATGTGATCTTGAATCAGTTCATAATTTATCTTAATATTGTATACAGGTTTCTTTTCACTGATGCCCGTTAAACATATTCATAGTGGCACAGAATGTAACCATGGTTTTAGCACTGATGGGTTCTCAAACTTAGTGATACCATGACACCTAAACAATACATATACCTACACTCCCCCCCACGATGTACAGTGACAGCAGGAAACTTTCCTGCTACTCTGCACCTACAGTAAGCTACAAAATGTTCATATAGCATTCAGAGGATCCAGAAAATGTTTCACCAGCTGCAACTACTTGTACATTTTTGAAAAGCACCTATCTTAAATCTTGCTAACTTGCTGAAACTGTGTTTAGATATAACTACATATCTGAAATAATTCTTGATAAATCAGTGACTTCTATTACAGCAAATCATGATCCCTCAGCGGGCCACGGCGCACAATTTAAGAAACCTTGTTATACTGTACGTACTTTAATGGTACCCTTTGTTCCAACAATGAATGCTTCATTGGGTAGTTCAACTCTTGCATGGGTACAGGCAGTCACCATTTTCCCTCCTCTGTACTTCAGACTTATGCTTGTGCTTGAGTCAACACCATTCTCATTCAGCACTCCCTGTGCCACGACGCTCTCCGGTAGTGAGGGACCAAACACAAACTGTGCAAGCTGAAGAAGGTACACTCCCAGATCCAGAATAGTGCCCCCATTCAACTCTCTCAATCTACAGAATTCAGATACTCAATTAGTTCACCAAAAGTTGCAAGGTTATGTAGCATCAAGTGACAAGATGAGTCACATGTAAGGTTAAATATGTTAAATCACACATGGACTTCAAGAAATATAGTGAAGTCATGAAGAAATTGTGTTAAACAAATTCATGTTTGCAGAACTCAGCTTGTGTGATGCCGTGCAGTCCGGTAGAAGGTCCAAGCTTTAGTCTGCTTGCCTGGCTTACTCTCTGACCCTGAAGATAGATGCAGTATATTCCTCTGTAGCATCAGCAAACTTCTAACGGAATACAGTGTCACTTCCCAAAAGGTTATGTGTTTTGTATGAGTCTCATAATGAATAATTATTTTCATAAAGAACATTAACTAACCAATTTTCATAACTGAGATGTACTGCATTTATTTTGACTCTGGGACTGACATTATTTGCGTGAAATTCACGCTTCAAGGGCTTAAATTCAAGTGACAATATGGGAGACATACTTGAACCTTTCGACGTCTTCAATGACGACGCCAAAGCTGGCGATCACCTGCAGTACCTCCCCCAACGTGCCGGCCTCAAGCTCCTTCTTGAGAGCATCATATGCTGGGAAACAGCGTGACCATACAGCTTCCATAAGAAACAACTGCTTCTCCTTGGCAAGGTTAATGAGCTCTTTGGTTTGCTTCAAGTTCACAGTGAGGGGTTTCTCACAAAGAACGTGCTTCCCATTGCTGAGCATCAGTTTTCCAATGTCTAGGTGCAGCGTGTTGATTGCCCCGATGTAAACCACCTCTGTGTTACATCCATTACACTTTTAAATGCTGAAAAATGTGTGACTCTGCTAACTAATTCACTAAGTACCCATGCAACTATGTAATTACTTGGCTGGCATTTTGATTACCTACATTGAAACCCCCATTTAAGGACTGTGTATGAAGCAGTCGATCTTAACAGTAAACCGAGGATAATCTTAAATGTAAAAAATTTAATTTTAGATTACTGCCTTGGGAGGAATGGAACTGAAAGTTATATGAGTGAAACCCTTAAATCAAGGAACATTAAATGGAGGTTCTGCTTTATACTGATATATATTAGAATGTAACATTTCTGTGCCCTATTTCCTATTGGAGACCTAACAGATCACTCAGACACATGAAATTTGCTCTGTACTGTTGCCAATATGCACAGTAACCATGGATGTCAAAGAGATGTGCAAGTACACTGACATTGTTTTTGGATGTGATTTGAATCCTCATTCCCAATGTTTTTATAATTATATAAATAAACTTCAATTTTTCATGATCTGACCAAAGCTGTCTTCTTTGGTACAATAACCAGTTTACAGATGGCATATGTCTACATGAAATTTACTGCATACTGTCATACTGAGAAAGCAACAACATTCCAGACAAAGAATGAGTGCTTCTGCTTGCATCAGATATAAAGATGCACTTCAAAACATTGTACTGAACTCACCTACATCAGGATTTTTTGCAAGTTCTTCATATGAGCCATATGCAATTGGAATGTTGTGTTCAGTTGCAAATGCTTTAGCCCGATCAAGTTCTTGGGCTGCTACAGCAACCACATGATGTTCGTCAGGTGGCAGGGTGCCCAGTGCTGTTACAAAGTCATGACTTATTTTGCCAGCACTGGCTATGCCCCAGCGAGTAGCCATCTACACGGGATCAAAAAGATACACCTGAACTCATAACAATGCTTGTCACATCACTGAAGTGGCAATGGGAGCTGAGGAAGGAGAGGAGAGGGCGGTGGACAAGCTGAAATAGGAGAATGAGGGGGGAAACAAGAAAAATGAGGTGAAGAAATCTGTATTTATTGCATTTCTGACTTACCTGATGATGCTGTCAGCATCTCAGACTAACCTACTAACTCAATGTAACCGAGCCTTCCTTGAGAAGCCACAAGTTGTGCAGCCACTCAAGAATTTCCAAACATTTTATAGAACCCAAATGTTCATTACAGTGTTCACAAGAGTCCTCCACTGGTCCCTGTCCTGAGCCAGATCAATCCAGTCCACACCACCCCATCTTATCTCTCTAAGATCTATTTTAATCCTATCCACCCACCTATGTCTTGGTCTTTCTGGTAGTCTCTTTCTTTCTGGCTTTGCCACCAATATCTTATATGCATACACATTGAGTATCTCAGACTATGCAACAGTAAATGGCAGGATGATAAGTAAATAATGCAGTGGAAAGTGTGTGAAATAAAATGATTGTTCGTTAATTTGAAGTGTTACCCCACCACTTGTCTGGAGAGACGGTGGAAAACCATAAAAAGCTTCAGTCAGGGTAGACAGTGTCCCAGGTGAGATTCAAACTGGGCATCACCATATCAGAAGTCAGAAATGTTACCACTCTAGCCATCTTGATCAGAGGAGGGGAAGAAAGATGGCGGAGGAGGGACTGAAGTATAAAAAAAGAGATGGAAGAGGAGGGTACTTACTTACTTACTTACTAATGGAGGTGAGCCCTTCTTGAGGAGAAGCCAAATCTGCAGCCACTCAAGAACTTCCCAGCATTTTATGGAACCCGAAGGTTCATTACCGTGTTCACAAGAGCCCTCCACTGGTACCTATCCTGAGCCAGATCAATCCAATCTATACCAATCCATCCTATCTCTCTAAGATCCATTTTAATATTGTCTGCCCACCTATGCCTTGTTCTTCCCAGTGGTTCTTTCCTTCTGGTTTTCTGACCAATATCCTATATGCATTCCTCTTCTCCCCCATTTGTGCTACATGCCCTGCCCACTCACCCTCCTTGACTTGACCATTCTAATTATACTTGGAGAGGGTGGGTAAGGGGAAGATAATGAAAATGGAGAATAAGGCACATATATTTAATTTGTTTCATTCTGGTCCGTCACACTAACGGGTTTACAATTAAGTTTATTTCAGTCCAATGTGACTTATAAGCAGCACAGCATGCATGCAAACCACACCGTTAATAACAAGAACACAGCACCAAGGGATAGATGACAATTCCTCTACCAAGGAAGATAAAACCAACCCACATTGGTTCACGAGTAAAATTCTTATCTTAAAATAAGTTTATACACACACTCATAAACATAATTTTAACGTAAGGAAGGTTGCTGTGGTGAAACAAATTGAATTTTTTACACAAAATACAGTGGAACATTTTTAGTTATCCATTAGGGAAGTGATTGCAACTACGCCACTTCTAAGTAATACAATTCAAAAACATTCTTATTACAAAAAAAAAAAAAATGATGTCAACATCTATATGACAAAAACCAACAACTACATATAGTGGGCCTCATAAATGTCTTAAGTGTTTCTACTCTTAAAAACTTTTACGTATTGGTGGATTCCTGATCGTACAGGCATACCTCTGATGATGATTCATTATGAATCGAAACATGTTGGGTAACTAGGTGCTAAAGTGGTGGAAGCATTATATGTCACATTGGACTGAAATAAACTTAACTGTAAGGTACATAAATCTGTGTTTAATTTCTATTTGACTAACTCACTCTCATGAGAAAGACTTTTTTTGTGGCAGCTGAAGAAATATCCTGTTACATAAAGCAGATTTTCATCAGTGTCTGATTATGGCATCATAATGCTGAAATACATAACCAAAAAATTAATGAAGAACTGAAGTAGCTGGTATAGATGAGTACAAAATAAAGACAGTAATCCCAAGTGATGTATTCTCATAACCGATATTCTGAATGCCTTTCTTGTCTCGTTCATATTATTCCCGTTCTGTTTGTCTCGATCTAAGCTTCTCAAAATGCAAGTACAAATTATGCAGCTTATAACCTTCCTTACTTCTCTCAATTAGAAACATACATCATCTAATCCTGATTTATCATAGGCCATAAGGATTTAAATAATTACCACTGTTAAAATCACACGTTCCCAGCAGGCACAGCTGTTAACTAGAGGATGAGTTGTACATGCATAACAGGCATCTCATGTTATGTAATGGTAGACATGAACACAGATATCTGTGTTGATAAGAAAGCTCTCAATGTGTGGCAGATTCTGTTATACACTGGCAATGCGATCATCACTTTTAAAACAAACAAGATAATGACTACCTTCTACAGAATGGTTCCTGATTAAAAGGTCATGATCTAATGAAACTGGTTTCAGTTCAGAAGAATTATCTACCATATAGTATTAAGTGATTACTGGTATGTTCCCAACTTATTATCATCTGATTGATTACACATGACTCTTGGGCAAAGTTTACACAAGCCTGGAGCAAAAGTTATATGTAGCTTGGCAGGCCTCATACAAAATGTAACAGGACAGATAACCTAAATAGAAACTTAAGTAAACTGGAAAAGCAGAATTTCAAGTTCCCACAGCAGTGACTACAAAGTGTGCTATCAACTGGAATGTGATGCATAATCCTTCAGAATGTACTGCCTGCATCTTGAGGCCTGAAGTGTGCTAAGTAGGCAACAAATGACTCAGTTTGCTGCTGCTTCTTGCTTGTTTAGCATACATTTTACCCTGATGATGGAGGCAGTATGTTCCTTCTAAACATTTATGAACTCCTGCCAGAATACATGGTGTCACATCCTTCAATGTAGTCCTCTTCAGCTTAGAAGCTTCGATTCTGATGATGGTGTAGTAAACTTTATTCATCATAATATATTCCAAACCTGAACACACTGTTTCAGTAGGTGTACCTGCTCCTGTCCTCGGGTGTAGTGCATCTACTCAGTTATGTCCATTAGGAAGAGCTGATCCCAATCACTGGACTAAATCAAGTAGCTAACCCCTCCCAACACCTGAGGATGGAAGCAGATCCAGCTCACGAAACATCTTGTGGTTCAGAACACTCTACAATGGATAATGTCCACAAATACAGTAATCCTAAAAAAACTACAGTGTAACCCTGACCTGGGAAACAGTGCATTTGAACACTAAAGTGAGGACAATCTTAAATGGAGATAATTTAACACTGAGAATGAGATTGGATCATTGACATTGAACGTTAAATGAGGGAAAACCTTAAACTGAGGAACATTATACAGTGTTTCACTGTACTGAAGTCTTAAATGTACACTGATTACATGACAAATAGAGAATTAATAAATCCACCTAATAATGGTTCTTTTAAGTTAAAAAACAGTGGAAAAGTTGTAACTCTGTGACTTTTTATGTGAGGTCTGAGGTCTTTGCAGCAGTGGAGACATAATTTGTGGTCTGCCGGGATAAAACACTGTGATCTGGTTGGGGGTGCCAATATTTATGAGGACTGTACAGCCTCCATTTTCAGGGTAACAGTTGTTACTTTATTCTAAAGTAATATAAGACATGCTTAAAAACATATTCTTACTAATTTCTGGAAAGCAGAGTAATCAGTAGATATCCTCAAATAATTACCCACGAAGTCTGTGACATTCTATGCACACATACAAAAAGGTTTCTTCCAACACTGCTGTTTGTATTTCATTCCTTGTTCTATGCCATAAAAATAATTATTCTTTCTGAAGTTTGCTGTCATTACATTAATAAATAATCAATTTTGATGGGGGGTATATACTGTAATGTGTTTGGAGTAGGTACTTCCATGGTAACGCAATAACAGTGGGCCATTGCACAGAGAATGCTGAAACAACGAACGCGTTTCCCTGGAGATGAACAACAGAAGGTTCATTGCGCAACAGTGGACTGTCGAAAAAGCAGAAACGGATCTGTGAGGAATGGTGTCTGGTATCCGCTCTGCAGAACGCCCATATAAGAGAGTTTGAAGCAGAGCTAGTTAGGCATGTATGAACGAGACAGTTGGGATCCAGCTACGGCCAAGGACAGTTGAGATGTCATAGCCGCAGAAGGCAGTATAAGCATTGCAGTGGAGGCAATAAATGTGATACTGCAAGTAATAGGAATTGTATTCCTGGCTCTGAGCAAGTATGGATGAGCGAGTTCAATAAATAATCGTTGAATCCGAAGGCTACCTGAAGTTATTTGTCGCGTGACATACCCAACACGCGACAATATATATATATATATGTGTGTGTGTGTGTGTGTGTTCATTACAATTTTTACACTTTTGCACCCTTGTTCTTCAGAGGTATCAAATCAAATAACACTTGAAAAGCTTGAGAACATCACTGACTATAAGACACATTTCAGCATCAATGAAATCAACATAAATACACTGCTTTATATGATTTAAAATAACAGTATACACTTCCTTTGTTTGCTAGGCTGCTTACAATGAGACATCAAGACATTTTGATTTACATCTGTTTTTCTATGTGCATTAGATGAATGGCAATATGACACAACATAGAAACACAACAATGTCAACATGTAAATCAAATAACCAAGCTCTAAACTTCTATGCTGTAGGTGTTTGGTTCAAATCTTAGCTGGGACGCTGGATATTCTGAAACTGGCGTTCCTCAGTCTCTCCAGGAGAATGACAGGATAGTACCTCAGTTAGGCCATGGCCATTTCGTTACAAATCCTTCCTAATTCTTCAGCAATCTTATCATTCAGTGCTATATAGTACAGACACTGCAAACATTACTTTAAAATATACTTCGAACAGTAATGTTTATGTCAGAAGTACATCGATGCACACAGGTCATGCATCAATTATTTCTTGTCATTACATGGAAGTTATAAAAATTTGTAATACAGGAATAAAATACACATCTTAATTATTTGAATTATGAATATTATTTATGAACAGTTGAATATTTTAAAATAATACCTCACAATCACAGGTTCTAGCAGGGGTGGGATTACAATGGCATACACATCTGAATTATTTGAATTATGAACAGTATTTATGAACAGTTGAATATTTTAAAATTATATCTCACAACCACGGGTTCCAGCAGGGGTGGCGTTACAATGGCAAACTAGCCTTATACTTCTTTGTGTTTTGGGGGGGGGGGAAAACACGAAATTTATAAAAGAATCAACTATGCAAAATATTAAAAATGGAGGATTTTGAACACAATTTCTGGCACTATTTATGTTTCAATATACCGATCCACAATTGTGGAACGATCTGTTAAATGCCTTACAATTAAGTGCGTTGGGAAATGTTCTGCCCCCCCCCTCCCACCTTTCGACAAAATTCCTGGCTGAATCCATGCCGGCAATTACTTCCAATACTAATAAATCAATTTTGCCACGTTAAGTGCGTGTTGCGGATAAGTTAAATTTCATCAGACCGTGCAAGTGTATTAATTAATGTGCAGTTAATACGAAAAAAGCTGCCTCATGCAGAAACTCTTCTAACTTGTATTTTTGTGGGGCCCCGTTCAAATCCCCGCTTGGGAACACGGACTATAGGATTTCATGGGCGTTCATGGGTTTCCTCATTCTCCAGCTACATGCCGCGATTGGACCACAAATTAGGCTACAGACGTTCCCTTTGTCATCCTTCTCAATTCAAAATTTACTATCATCCTACCATTCAGTGCTGTTATTATTATCTGAGCTACTATCAGCGTGGTTAAACCGCAAGTAGATCGTCACGTATTTAAATCGGACTGCGTACATGGCATTTTTAAATTTATAGTAGCGAAAAACTGTTCGTAGTGTTTGAAACCTAAAATCGTCAATCCTAGTTGTTTAATCTTTGATCTTCATTCTCTTAAATTTATATTTCTGCATTACAAATCGTGTGGCAAGTGTTTATTGTCCACTGACTTCAACACTTGCTGATATCTCCATTTTTGATGTAACATGAGTCTGGGCTTTTCATTAGAGGAGGAAAAGAAGGACATTCGATTTCATTAACCCAGTTCGTAATATGTTCATTATTAAGCTTTATGGATACATACCAGTCAATTTGTTTTCCTAATATTAACAAATATATATCTCTAACTAATACAACGTTTCACGCCTATCTGAAATAGACTACAGCAGCATCTATCGCTGATATTTCAAACTGCTATTTCGAAATTCTCTCTTGAGGGGGCAGGCGTGTGTTGAGCAGCAATGGCAGGAGTGGAGTGTTGTAGTATGAGGGTGTTCAGGATGTAATTTTCTTGAAGTTTGTAAATGTTTAGAGGTAAGAATTCATGTTTTGCCTCGCAGTTAGTTTGTATGCTGTATACTGCTTGAAATGTAGTTATATTTGCAGCAGCTTTCATAGAACACTGGTTCGTGTGCTTGTCCCCATTGATTCACTTTCCGTTAGCTGACCGCCATGATCTCGAATGTGTGAATGACTAATAGCGGTATCTTGGAATATCCGGACTGTCATGCAAGGGGATATTTTTTCATTTATTGTATTTTCACTCTTAATATTTTGTTACCGAAATGAGCGACAGTTGTGATTCCTAAGCACCAACTATAAATTTTACAGAGGGATTAAAACTGTTAGGACCAGGTGGGTGCTGTCCTGGTACTACTAGATGTTCGTGGATGCAAGCATCAACTTCGGGTCCAGTAGTCATGTGGCAGAAGTTCTTTTTGAATATTCATTAAGTTTACTTTCCAACCCATATAAGTGTGTGATAACTGTTGTTTAAGAACAGAGCAATCATTACAGATTGGTTCATCGTGCTGGTGTCAAGTGAGTTTGCTTGTGATGTTTGGAAGAAGTTCTGAAATTTATTGTGATGTTAGTCAGTGTGTACAAGAAGCGCGTAGTTTTACGAACATAATCATGAAGGAAATGCGTGATATGAACATTTGCCTTATCCACACATGTCAGTTGCTTGGGTCGTAAATTCGTTTATTCCAAGGGCTGTGGATTTGGGGGTGTTTGTTACAGTAAGTCATGTTCTGCGTCTCTCAGAATGCTGTGAAGTTTATTCGCTCTCAAATATGTTCAGGATAATTCTGTATTACGAGAAGTGGGTTAGTAATTTGATTCCATGAAGGTTAATTTGAGAATGAATACTGACATGGCCCAAGTGTTTATATTTGATTCACATGTGGACTTTGAGAGAGAGCAGTGTTATAATTTGCAAAGCTTCTGTTACATGCTTAGTTAGATAATGTAGTGTGTGTAGCTGTTGCTATGCAATTACTGTGGGATAGGCTAATAAACAGCTGTTACCAAGCAACTGCTCAGTAAACACATTCCTATGGAAATGAATACATACACAACAATAGACATAATGTTGGAACCGTGGTGTTTCCCCTGTGGTCCATAGCAAGATGTTATGAGAAGGACAGTTTGAAGCAGCAAGTTAAGTTATGGAGTGTTAACCAGCAGGCAATGGTGTGACCACATAACCTGAAGAATCTCCATCATTAAAATTCGTTGCCAGGAAACGACTAGTGAAGCAGATTGAGAGTGATTTGTAAAGTGCTGAGATCAGTGATAGCGCTGTAAGTGCTTATAGTTCCCGAGTGATGTAGGTAGCCAATAAATTCATACCTCGGCACATACCTCATCTATAGTCACACATCCAGAAATCGTAACAGTGTGTTAATGTCGAGATTTGAAGTTGAATACTGAGTTCTAGTAGGAAAACATAAAGGAAAGAGTCCACTTGGATAACCTGGGCATAGATGGAAAGATAATATTAAAGTTAAAATGTTGGGACTGTATTGAGTGGTATAAGATAGGTACTTGAGAGAGCTCTTGTGGACATGGTGAGGAGGCTTTCGGTTCCATAAAAGCTTGAAATGTCTTGACTAGGTGAGGGACTGGTTTCTTAAGAATGTCTGAGCTGCAAGGAGTTTGGTAGGCAGTTAACATGAAATAACTTTATATTTTGCCCATGCAGGTTATGTGTTTTGTGTGATCATCCGAACAAATATCAATTACTTCCATAAACAGCGTTGACCAATTTGTCTTTGTAATGGAGAGATACTATGTTTCCTGTAAGGTATGAACTGAATTTTTAAATATTACTTAAATGTTATGCTTGAAAGAGTTAAACTGTTGTCAGTGTTTATGAAGGAGACATTTCCGTATGCTGAAGTAATTTGAGCCGTAATAGCACCATCTGTGCAGTGACAAGGGTATGGACTGGACAACGAAAGAATCAGGGTTTGATTTCTGGAAGATGCAGAGATTTTCTTTTCTGCAGCATCTAGACTGGTTTAGTGGCCCTTGCAGTCTTCTTCCTCTCCCGTGGGTTGAGTGTCCAGAGAGTGGAGCTCACTAACCTGCATCTAGTGCTGAGATTCAGAACGTATGGAACTAACGCTCTACTACCACAGATGTCTTCATGACACTTTACTTAATTAATCTCAGAAGCAACTTTTGGGTTTTCTTTACACCTGATAACATATCCTGATTAATTAAATTTGCTGACTTGTTCTGTTGTTTGATTCTTGTGTCATTTTTGTGCATATACATTTTCTCTTTCAAAGTCAGTGTCAGCTGTTCAAGTGCCCCTTCTGAAGTATCAGTCATGGTGGTGGTGTAGTTTTGAAACCTGAACTATGTATCATTCTGTATTTGTTTCTCATTTGCCTAAGATAAGCCATGTGTAAAATGTACTGTATTATTGTCTTGCTATCGGATCTCCCTTGTTATTACAGCAGGGTTTGAGTAGAGGACTGTCAATGAACTGTTTCAGAACATGTTGTTGGAGAAAACACCGAACATAGCCTGTCCTCAGACTGATTCTGGCACTATAATCTGAGAATCGTGGCTGTGTCCTGCCACTCCAGCGATCCATGCCACCGTTCATTAAAATTCTGGAACTGACTCAGTCTGCGTGTCACAGGCAAGGTCAGCTTTGGAATGACCCCTGAAAGCTTGCTGAACAGCATACATGACATGCTGACCCTCCTGGCAGGAGAGTGTCATCTTCAGGAAACCTATCGTTCTTCTTCCCCAGTCTCTCCACATTGATGCTTTCCTCTGGATATCCACTCTCTGTGAAAGACACCTTCAGTGATCTCTCGACTGCCTGAATATAGATGGTGGACACATGATCAAAACCCTGAGATGTCCCTTCATCTCTTGAACTGCTGGTGGAGTATTTGCAGCCACCCACCCTGTCATGTACCAACAGACACGGCAGAGCCGTTTGAATGGTTGCAGCTGGTCTTTCTTCCCAGTTATGGGTTACTCACTCCCTTCAGTAGATATTTCAACCTTAACAGACCCCTTGCTGGAGCGATGAGTACATTTTGGCTGCTTTTCTATGGTCTCAGGAGATGCAGCAGTTGAGGCCTCCAGCGTGTGGAATGGATCCAGAGCCCTCTAAACAGGGATCCATGGATACCACTTGTCTGACCACAGTGAGCCAGGTGGTTGAAAGAAATAATCATGGGTATCTGCAGTAGCCCTTTTGGAGAGTTATTTCATGGCCTTTTCTGTAGGTATTCCACATGATGCTGGTGATATGCTATCCTCCCCACAGAGCCCTCTGTGTGGGGGGAAAGAGGATGTTAGCTTGTGTTATCCGAGGGGCACTGTTCACTTCACTGCTCTTTTGCTGCTACGTAAGTGTCAGCAAGGTAGCCACTCGCCACCATCAGTCAGTCAGTTGTCAGCCAGCCAGCATAGCCTGCTGCTTACAGGGACCGCCACTAGCAGGGTGATGGGCCGACTTGGTTCCCATGTAACGTGTACAGAAGATATCTTATAGTGTTCAAATTTACTGCTCAGCATCTGTGAAGGAACAAAAAAGAGAGCGGAAGAGAATATTCACAGATAAATTCAGAGATTTTTCCACTTGAGGGCCATAGTTTTCACTTGTCATGGATGAGCACAGGAATGGGTTTTTTGAGCCCTGGTGACTTGTATTCCTCAATAATATTGTCTTCCGCAGTATTAGCCTGTCTCTTGTACCCCATGCTGTGTCTAACAGAGTAGAATGTTGCATAGAATTAATGTTCATGCTGTGCTTAACATGATGAAACGAAATGTATCGTGTAATTAGATTAGTTGGTTCATTAGTGTGAGGTATATTATATGGGTGACAGAGTTTTAGAAAGGTATGTTTTTATGCAGTTTTGTATTTTTGTGTAGATATATAATTTTTTTTTGTCACACCGTGTATATTCTGTTCCCATTTTTGCAAAGCCAGTGACATTTTTCAACACGTTTCCATCGTCAAGTCCCCAGATATATGAACATTCATTCGTTCATCAGTAATCTGTCAAGACGACAGGTCCACAGTCTCTTCCAAAACAGTTCCTCCACTTGATGCGATCTAGAGCTTTCTCCTTCAAATGAGAATATCCTCTTTTGTCCCCAAGGTCATCCAGCATCTTCTTACATCTTCTTCCTCATCCTCTGGTCACTTCTGTTCGCCCCTCTGGTTTGTTTGTCTCCAGAGGAAACATCTCGCATACATGCTATGAACATATGCTTAAACTTTATAACAGTGTTATGTACCTGTATTTTAACTTCATGGATACGTTAGTGTGTCAGCTCAATATTAAGCTTTAAAATTACAGTAAAGCATTGTTATAGCGGACAAACGCGTGGTATAGGGTGTCCATTATCGCTGATTTGCGCTGTAATCAAGTGGAGTTTATGGATGAAATCATACTTGAATGAAAAAGGAAATATACAGAAGATTAAAATATTTTTTTTTATTTTCTTGTATTGTTATTCTAGATATCAGTAAAAATGAGTCCGCAAACAAATTTTCTCCCCCTCTCCTCTTGTAGTATAACGCTGAAAGTCACTGCCATCAAGTGTGATTCTGAACCAGTTCAGTCCCCAGAACCCATTTCCCCCAAATCCATCTTAACCATAAGGTCTCTCATTTATTTGTGTTCCACGGCATTTGCGACCAAATTTTGCATTAGATTCGAAGTGTTCACGCAATCCAAGATTCACATTATGGTACTTTGGGTTATACCACCGTGTGGACTTATGGATAGTTATCGTTCCGGAAGAAACTTCTGCGTCCATCTTCAGTGTATAGGATGTTCCGTTTGAATTACTTTGTTTTGGAATTGACTGAACCTTAGCCTAATGAGCCCTGTGAACTACATGGAATGTAAAGGAATTGATGACAACCATAGACATTACTACGCCAACATTGAAGCGCGGTGTTGTGACTAAGATACCTGGCTTTATCCCAGGAGGCACGGTTTCGATTCCCGGTGCCGGAAATTTCCCGATAATGAAGCAGGAATTTTAACCACTTTGACAGTTCATGTAATGGACGGAGAATATAATGTCATAGAGTGAAGTTTTGGACGTTTTCAGATAAAACGTCCGGCCACTTCTGCTGCGAACCTCCATTCCCTGATGCCAAACCTGACATGGAAGAAGTGATGATAGGAACATCCGCTAGTGAGAGGGCGATGGAAGGCGTTGCTTGTATAGTTATACAGGGTGTGCATTTATAGAAATACCACGGAGACATTCGACGAACGCAAAGTCGGAACCTTTCACGGGCGGTAGCAGGGTTTGGCTGCTGCTGGCGAGTTCAGTATAGAGTCGTATCTCTATATATGTTAATGTAGGTCGTACATTATGAAGACTGTGTTGGCTGTATCGGTTTGTAGGATAAAGATATTTCGTCAGGCTTCCCCGCTAGATCCTGTTGCATTCTCCCCTCCCTGCCCCAATGAGGGAGGCATGTTCATATGTCATTGCACCAGCTACGGCTCCTTCCTTTATAACAGAAATTTCGCACAGAGTGAAAGATGGATACCGGCTCATATGAATGTAAATAGTTGGCCCACTTGTCAGTTTTACAGTATGTAGTAGCTGAAACTTAGGAGAAGTAATGACACGCAAATGCTGTATTGTTAATTAATGTCTGGTTATTATATGTTTTGTTCCACAGTAAATGTGAAATTCAATTAAATGATTCTGTCTTTGGCAGCAGAACTGCGCTGAATCTGTTGTCCCGCCATTTCTGTGTAGCACCGTCAGTCTAAGCACTGAATACTTTAATCGGTAACGCATAGAGTGTCAGTTCATTAAATACGCCCACGAACTGTGAGCCGGGATAGCGAAGTCGGTATAGTCACTAGCTACTAGCTGGACGACTGAGGGATCGAGTTGGAGTCCCGGTGAGGTCAAGAATTTTCACTTCTAAGTGTCGTCTAGACCGGCTCTGGTGTCCACCCAACTTCCTTTCCAATAGGGGGTAAAGCGGCTGGAGCGTGAACTGACCATTCACCTCCAACAGGTGTCGAGATCAAGAAAATGTGGTTCTATACATCCACTCCCCTATATGCTTTCATGGCCTAGTGCTTACTTAGGGACAGCTTTACCTTTTACAACCACTAACTTGTTTTTGGCGAAGGCGTGATGATGCGGAATTAAAATGTAAAAGCACGGCTTCTCAAAAATATATTACTATTTTGAAATTCGTCCTCGGGGAAAATATTTAATGTGCAGTTTATTACAATTAAGCACGTGACATCTGCACTGCTTCCTGCACTAAAGAATATGGTCACCGCATCTCATGCACGGGGATTTGTTTTTGACCACACTGTATAAGCATAAAGATCATAAGGATTTCAAATTTACTGTTGTGAGGAAAAGAAAAGGGTGGTAAGTTTCGACCCGGGTTCAGGAACTACAGTACTACTTAGCAAACTTGGGTACCCTGCACAGTGGCAACAGTTAACATAACATTTCATATCTTCTGGGAGTTCGGGGTAGGAAGGTTACACGTTTCCATTTGTATCAGATGATAAAGGACTGTAAACAGTAGCGCGCGCGCGATTGATAGCTTATCTCTGTTCACATATATTTGAGCGTGTCACTGAAATATAAAACATTAATTGTGCAACAGCGCCGTTAGTTCGCTCTGTGACCACATGTAGCCCGGCCATTCACCTCACTTGATTACAATTCGTAGCCTTATATGGTGGATCGGAGGTTTTGTTTGTAGTTCGACTGGCCCGAAATGGAGAAGGTGACGCGGCCTTCGTTGGCGCGAGGTCAGGACATCCTTGCTGAGTTAGTGAAACTCGATGAAACTGTAGCTTGAAGTCGCGTGAGTGGCGGATGCCCACGGAACCCATTCCGTGGGGTAGTTTTGCAGGTTAATATTAGAGTCAATTTTACCGACCACACAACGTATTTTTATTATTATTACACAGGTATTACACGGGTGTAATAATAATAAAAATATGTTGTGTGGTCGGTAAAATTGTCTCTAATATTAAAAAAATACACAACAGGATGCAAGAAACAATTAAAGTTAGTTCTGGAGGTGTTTCGAAGAGTTAAAAATGTTACACCAATCAGGCTGGCCTAACTGAAACAGCCGAAACTTCTATTCGGGAAGTGCGGGGTTCGAAAATTGGCCGGCCCACTTGCTGTCTGATTTCATCGGTTGGTTAAGGCACTATGCTACAACCCGGAAGGTCGCGGGAACGAAATCCGATGATATGGATATTTTCAATTTGCCTAATCCTTCCAGCCGCACTGTGGCCCTGGGGTCGACTCAGCCTCTAACAGAAATGAATACCAGGAATCTTCCTGGGGTTAAAGGGCGGCCGGCGCGTAAAGCTGACAACTCACAGTCATCTGTAAGCCTATTAAGTAGAAAATGTGGGAGCTTCGGCGTCTCACAACCGTATGGGCCTCCAAGATCTGTTACAGGGATAGCTTTACTTTTTACTTTACGCCTGGACGGCTTCCTTCCAGATCCCTTGCAAGCCATCTGTAAGACATTGTACCCTACATAGTCCCGATACTGACAGCGTAGTATTCGGGATGTGTCGCCGTGTGGTCTGATAGAAGTTTACCGACTTTTGGGGGTCGAAGAGGAGACCGAGATCTCACTTCAAGGGAAAGCATAGAGTGACAGTGTTCGAGAGCACGCTTGTACACGTCACCAGATGTTATTAGGATGACGAAATCATGGAGGGTATACCAGTGGGGTAGAGCAGTCGGTATAGCGACTTGCTACGGCCTGGACGACCGAGGGGTCGGAGTTCAAGTCCCGGTGGGGGTAAGAATTTTTACTTCTCCACGTCGTCCAGACTGGCTCTGGGGCCTACCCAGCTTCCTATCCAATGGATACCTGAGGGCTCTTTTCCCGGTGGTAAAGCGGCCGGGCGTGAAGGTGACACCTCTAACTAGTTCCGATGTCAAGAAAATATGGATCTATACATCCATTCCCCCCATACGCCTTCATGGCGTAGTGCTTAATTAGTTAAGCACAGGGATAACTTTAACTTTATTAGGAAAACGTCAAGGAAAGAGATCACTTGGTAAACCTAGGTGTGTATGGGATGATAATATTAAAAAGTAACAGACTGAAAAATGTGGATCGGATTTATCTGGCTCGAGCTGGGGACTGATGGAGGGCTCGTGTGAACACGGTAGTGAACTTCCATGGAACCTAGAGAATTCCTTGACTAGCTGAGGACTTTTTAATTTCTGAAGGCGTCATGGATCGGGCTGACGTAGAGGTAAAGCTGTAGACTCGTTTTCGGGAGGTGCTCGGTTCGAGTCCCGGACGGGACGGAAGTGTTTCGTTGTTTTGCTCAGTCCCTCGAGGTAGATGTCCCGATAGTACCTCGATCAGGACATAACCGCTTCCTCCGAAATCCTGCGCAATCCATTCAGCCGTGATCGTACCATGGACGGTATGTAGTCTGGTTACTGGTCTTCTCGAGAAATAGCCCAAAGAAATGGTCGCTGCTCCACGGAATCAGGAGTTTGCAGGTTTCATTGTATAGGAACACCCTGTAGTGTGGCTCTTAGAAGACCAGATGGAAAATAACATTATTTAAATGCGAATTAGCTTCGAGGGAGGCGAGACATGACGTGAGGGTTTCCTCCGATAAATAAATCGATGTCTGGGTGTTAATTAAGGCCGGAAACTTCGGATGAAGGCGTTTTAGGTAATATTTTTGTGTGACCTTTTCAGTGGGTGCATCTGACAGGCCCTTGTGATGACGTGCTGCTTTCCCCTCCCCCCCACCCACAGCCTGCGTCACAGTGTATTTTTATATTACTCTGAATAGACAGGCCATAAAAATACACTTTTGTTTAAATTGGGTTGTTATTCGTAATATCCGGTCTAGAAAACCGAACTTAACGGCCGTCGGGGATTCGTTGCGCTGACCACGCGACACCCTCTATCCGCTAAAGTTGGCACTAACCTCGCCGACAAGCGGCGGTCGCTCGGTCGGTATAGTTCGCTTGCGGACTCAAGCCACTGAGTTTGTTTTTTTGTAATATTTAACCGTTAAACCCATCGCCAGGTATCATCAAATGGGGGTTTTATGACACTGTTTCTGGATTATGTACCGTCGGATGACTGATGAATTGTTAAAGATTTGGAAGGGGGCGATCGTGGAGTAATCGAGAAGACAACTTAAAGATAGCTGAGATTTGAACGGAGCACCTCCCGCTGGAGCGACCTGCTTGGTGGTGGTGGTGTGGCCGCCACTGACACACTAACCCACCGTTGTTTGTTGGGCTATGGCAGTGTTGGCTTGTGTGGACATTGATCTGGGAGTGCCTACACAGGCCGGCTTAATCTGTACGGATAGATAACGTTACGTCAATCAATCGGACGGAGGGGGGTGGTTGACTCGAGATTGTGACGCGGAGCGGATAAGAGGAACCAACCCCCCACCTCCACCTCCTTCCTCTTCCGGAAGAACGGAGTGTTTGCCTGGAGCCTTGCCAACACTTCGGAACGCAGTGGGAGGGGTTGGGGGGGGGTTGCTCAATTTCAGGCTATATCACAACCCTCTAATGGAACATACCCTGAGCCAGTTTCATCCTTCTCCCATTACAACCTGTCCTTCAAAGATCTCTTGTCTTCTGCTCTGAAGATGGAGGCAGTGTATCTTCCGAAGCCTTGATACCAACATATGAGACGGTAAAATGTTTCCTGATGCCCTAGACTTGTATTCAGGAGGGATTAGGTTCGAATCTTGGCCGGGAAATCGGTCATCCTCAGCTTCCGCAATCCCTGCAGGGAAATTCCGGGATAATACCTCGATTAGGTCATGACCGATTCCTTCCAAATCCTTTCACATTCATTCACAACCATCGTGCCATTCGACGCTACATGGTCGTGATCAGCCTCGGAAAATAACACAGAAGGCTGTGCCGAATTCCTTTCCTCCCCTTGGGGTGGGGTGAGTTCACTTGGTAAGTCGGCCACTGTTTGGCATATTGTACCAGCGCCGAGTAATAGACTGTGAACCTGTAGCAGTCGGCGGAATGAGAACTGGCAGGGGAACCGAAGTACTCGGAGAAAACCTGCCCCAGCGCCACTTTGTCCAGCACAAACCCCACATGACCTGACTTGGGCCGCCGCTGTGGGAAGCCGGCGACTAACCGCCTCAGCTATGGCAAAGCCGTACTTGCCTCTTGGCTCTGCGGTCCTGTAAGAACCTTTGCCATTCGACGCTTCTGTCGTCGTTTTGCCTCTGTCAGTCTGCAGTAGTGAGATTAGGCAGACAAGGGCTCGCAGCATCTTACTATGCGCTTCTGTGTCTCGAGAGGAGAATCAATACTGTGACGTAACGCCTCTCAACACGTGGGCATCGTGTCGGGATCAGCCGGAAATGTCACCCCCACGTCCTTGTTTTTGTTAGGAAGATTTGCATCTGCGTGGATCACGAAATATTGCCTTTGCTTTAAGCGTGATAAGTTTGCTCACTAGGCTACGGGCTGGACGATCTTCAAAGGGGGTTCGATTCTCTGCTGCGTCCATACCGGCCCTGGGGCCCACCAGGTTCCTATAGAAGCTGACGACTCTGTGTAGGGCCGAGGTTAATGCATAGGCTATACCTCCATCCCCCCACTTACTGAAATACAGGGACCGAAATTTGTCAGTTCAGTGCATGTAGTTGGGGAACGAAAGCTGGGTTCAGTGGCTCATCGGTCCGTTGACTGCGGCTCAGTAATACAATCGCGCTCGCTGTGTTACGTCGGGGCTGTGACTGCAGCGAGCTGAAATATCGGTCGGAATTAGGTCAAGGCCTCTCTGTGCTGCTGGAATCGGAAGGAAAGACGCGGGCTGACGTCATTTGGCCAATCTCGAGTGGTGAGATTACGACAGCGCAGCGACTGGTGCGAATCCTTGAGAACCTAATAGTCGCTCAGCTCGTCGAGAAATGAACGCGTCTTCCTCCGAAAGTTCTTTACCTTTTTCACAAGAATCCGCCACCTCACCTTCTACCGTTAGCAGTAGTAGTAGTAGTTCCCCGGGGAAAGTGCCCCCGTTACCCATTTGATAGATTTGCACAGTTCGAATCTAGGCCCGGACACTCATTGTCCTAATTGAAGTTTTCGTGGTTTTCTCAGTCCATCCAGGTAGATGCTGGAATAGGACCTCAATTAGGTGACCGTCGCTTCCTTCCGAATCCTTTCCACGTCAATTGTATGTAGTGTAAAGTAACTACCCACAAAAAGAAAGCCTGGGCGCATCGCAGCCGGCAGGACTGATGTGGAGAAGAGAGAAATCTTTTTCCTTTGCCTGGAATCGAAGCCTGTATTCCTCGCTAGTCCAGTCCCGTAATCTAGTTGTTGTACAGTCCGAGCCATATTCTGTGCAGCAGTTATTTCCCTTAATTGCTCTTTTTCATTGCGCTTGCGTCGAAGAGGACTCTGGCTTAGTGTGCTTCTGTCGGATACATTTTGTGTATGCCTTACGCTTTTACAGTTTGCAGTACTTTGAACCCTGGACCTCCCGACTAACGCCCTAAGTCATATGTTGGGACATGACTGGCCGACCAAGAATGCCGTACCTGATTGGTCAGAAATCTTGCATCTCATTGGTGAAATATCTGCAAACAGTAAAAAAAGCAGAATGCAAACAGATGTCACTGGAATAGCCTTGCAGTGATGTGTGTAATTCAGGATTGTTTGGAGCGGTAGCATGTCCGTTATTCTTCGCGAGGTCATGTTGTGCTGTTTTTTATTCAGATATACAGGGTGTTTGTATTCTGTTGATACTTTACAAGTAAGTTGATGCAATAGGAATGCTGTAAGAATGTGCGCAGTAATTCGTAAGTGGGCCCATGATAAGATACAGTGTGTTCTGTCAAATATGCTGAGTGTTTATATTATTCGTCTGCTGTTGTTTACGCCTCAGGCTTTTTCGGAATTAACTTTTGAAACTATGAATCCCATGAGACATTTTGTGGGATTCCTTGCCCGCGGACCGGCTCATCGTAAGGCTGCTACGCTCATAGGATACCAGAATGTTTGCATTCCATGAGACGCAAGTAAATGTATGCGTCAGAAATGTTATGAGACCGTGCCCAGTTTCCCCTAACAGGATCGGATGCATTATAAAGTATTCTCGTAAAGGTAATACCGTCCCCGTGTTTAAATATAAGCACCACGCCATGAAGACGTACGGAGGAGT
Source organism: Cryptotermes secundus (assembly GCF_002891405.2). Taxonomy (NCBI): domain Eukaryota; kingdom Metazoa; phylum Arthropoda; class Insecta; order Blattodea; family Kalotermitidae; genus Cryptotermes; species Cryptotermes secundus. The sequence goes on along the minus strand of NW_019720738.1, from coordinate 456,878 downwards.
GAAGGGGTAGCTCCACCATTCAGACGGACAGCCTAATCAATGAACCGCGAGATGCCGTCACTTGGAGTACTACCAGTTCCAGGAAATGAACACCACCTTGCGTAATGTTTGGCTCATTAGCGAATTCCACGGGAAATTTATCGTGGCCTTGGATTGGAACCCTCCCCCACTTCTAGAACCATGCTGCATACATTATCTGCTCCAATTAACTCTTTAAAGACTTGATTTCTTCTAAACAGTATATAAGAATTGAGTTCAAACCTCGCAGGAAACACGCTACAAAGCCGAACCAGTTAATGCTGTTTAGGGGAGCAGTTGCCGTTTATTGTGAGACTCACACGGGACACACCTACACTGTGTGGGCAGAATGCAGACTTAACTGTGTTAAAGCAGGTGGTACATATAGTTACCACTGCGCTTCTAAGGGTTGATATCCTATTCCAGTGTTGATGAGTAATCAGGAGCTTCGTAATTTGTACTCATCGCAGAACGTTATTATTAGGATGATCAAAGTAGGATGACATGAGTCGGGCATGTAGCATGCATGCGAGAGAGGAGAAATGCATAGGAGTTTTGGTAGGAAAGAGTGAGAGAAAGAGAAAGCTTAGAAGAATTACGCACAAATTGGGGGATGAGAAAATGGAGCATAAAGAAATAGGATTGAAGTGTGTGTAGTGGATTGATCTGGCTCAGCATGTAGACCAGTGATGGGCTGTTGTGAACGCGGTAATGATACTAGCATCTTATACAGAGTTGGCGGTTTAACTAGCTGGATGGCTGTCGGCTTGCCAGGAAGGACTCCTCCCTCTTCACATAGCGATTGGCAGCTCTCTCTCCACCAATTGGAGCTACTGCCGTCACATTCAGAATTACTGATGGCAGGGAATTAAAAAAGAAGCACATTGTGGAATGACGTGTATAATAGCGGCATGATGTTAATACCAAATTTAATGAATATCCGTCAGGTCATGAAAAACCTGTTAGGGCAGGGACAGACACGCACATCATACCATAACATGGAAAGCAGTCCAATGCAGTTTTTTGTCGATTTTTCAGTTGGAGACAAATATTAGGTGCTGTGCTGTTTCAAGCCCCTGTCTACTCGAATTAGTGAAGCATTAGAATTTTGTAATCGGCCGTGGCGTGCATCAGCAGACCATAACAGACTCATTTGTTTGTGTCACGGTTCTGGCCCGCTGCTACGCGTAACGATATTAAGATGTTAATGAGTAGTAATCATATGCAGCCCTTTGTGTGGCCCAAGCATGGGCCAGCATTCTCCCAGTACCTCTAGTCAGTCAGATTTACTTTACGGCTGTCGGTTTACCGCCAGTCAGTTCGTCATGGCGCCAAGCCCCTTGAGACTCACGACCAGAGATTTTCTTTTTACAACTGAATCCTTGCGGTCATAGTCCTCATGTAACATCCTCTCTGACGAGAGGATGGGTCTGTCTGTTATGACTAGGCCTCGCCTTTGCCAAGTGTATTAGTACCGCCACATTTCTGTCCTCTGACGAGAGGATGGGTCTGTCTGTTATGACTAGGCCTCGCCTTTGTCAAGTGCGCGTATTAGTACCTCCACATTTCTGTACTAAACAGTTAAGTAATTGGGTGAGGTCTGAGTTTCTTTTTACCGTGGTAACTATGAAGATTCTACTGTCTTCTTGAATGTGACGCCATCTAGTCTGGTGGAACTTAATGCCTCCATATTCAGAACAGAAGAGTAAGCGGAGCGTTGAAGAAATTGCCACTGTAGACGGGGGGGATTTCGTTGAGGGGTCCTGTGCAAATCAATAGGAGCAAATAATACTCCCCATAATATCCCCTTCCCCGTTTGTCTCTAATCGGTCACTGTTCTGTTTCCACTGGGCTAAAATGGCCGGGGCTTGAAGCTGACTGCTCATTTGTATCTAATGACTAGGTCGAGATTGCATGGAGTTATACCTCCACTGCTCCCTACATCTTCATGTTCAATAATCTACCGGCATATTTAAGCCACAAAGAGAATGTGTATAATATTAATTCATCACGAATCCAACGACATACAAATAACACGTGTAAACAATTATACATTTGTTATATAATAGAACTGCTCCGATTTTTATCCGGCGTCTTTTCACTGCTGTCAGAGTTTTCTGTCCGGTTAACCACACAGGATCAGCTTCACCATGGCTACAAGTAGAGTTTGGGCTTTGTTTTGCTAGTTGCCTCGCGCGTAGTGGGGGGTGGAGTCCGACTGAGTCCACTCGGCACGGCGGCCACTGATTGGCCTATCATAGCCTGCCCCATGTGATTTTCATGATGGAGAATTTGGTGGAATGAAGATTGGCATGGGAAACCGAAGTACTCGGAGAAAACCCGCCCCAGTGCCACTTTGTCCACCACAAATCCCACTTGACCAGACCCCCTGATCGAACCCGGGCCGCCGCGGTGGGAAGCCAGCGACAGACCACCTGAGCTATGGCGTGACCGTCCCAGTAGTTCATCGTAAGGCCGTTGTGTTGGAATCTCCATGGTATGGAGTTCTTCGTGATGCGATCTTATTAACCCTCCACCCCCTTCTGCCGCCGGGGGTAGTGTCAGTAGGCGCCCCCCACAATTGACTTCCATCGAAGCTTTTACCGGTCCCCTGGGCTCTCAGAAACCGAATCTGGTGTTTCAGTCAGGGACAGAGGCGAGGGTCTGGGGAAGAATGCGGACTTTGGAAAAGCGATGGAATGACTGGAGAAAGTCACAGAATGAGGGAGCTTGACAGTTAGATAGTGGTTTTACTGCGTATGACATAGACTGGTAGGTCATCATTGATTCGAAGGAACCTGCTTCTGCATCCTTGAAGACTCCGAAACGTCCGTACCTCTCTGCCAAACTACACAGCATCTGACCCAGCACACTGATGTTGCGAAAACAGTTTGATTCCGAGCCGGGGCACCTATCGTGACTGAAGTGGGGGTGTTGTCTTCAGTCTCTGCGGTCAAATGTCGGGATAGTACCTCGATTAGGGCACACCGCTTCCTGCCAAATCCTTTCCAACATCAGTCGTCGTACCATTCGGTGGTATGTGGCATCGGAAGAAACGTCTACCGTCCGCAGTGTCACAGTCGTGAAGACAGGAATCCGCATACTCACCGCTGTGAGAACCCCGCATCTCGCCTACGGTTTCAAGCATTCGATATCGGGCTGTTACAAAAAGCGAATGTGAGAAATTACATAACTATTTCTGCAAGCTTGATTTAGGTATGCGGTAGCGTCACTATGCTACAAGCCAGAAGGTCCCGGATTCGGTTTCCGATGGGGTCATTGGAATTTTTAGTTGACTAATCGTTCCAGCTGCTCTATGGCCCTGGGATCGACTCAGCCTCTAACAGAAATGAGTACCAAGCATCTTCCTAGGGACAGAGGGCGGCCGGTGCGTAAGGCTGACGACTTCATCGCCATCTATAAGCCGATTGTCTAGAAAATGTTGGAGCCTCGACGTCTCACAGCCCTGTGGACCTCCACGGTCTGTTACAGGGATACCTTTGCTTCATACAAGCGTGATTAGAATGGTAAAATAATTTGTATGACATTGGCTGCCTGGGTTATATGGATTGTGCTGGCAACAGTGAGATATTCTCTGCAAACAACCTGCTTGTGTTTTAAATCAACAGTTTATTGTAAATTAAATCTGTCGTAATAAAACGCCCCCCCCCACCCCAAGCAAACGCCTGGCTTATCCGTTCCCCATGGAACGCGGAAATTTTTAGCAATAATGGGGAAGTTGTTCTGATAGATTGGTCGCTTACAGTCGACGTGTTTATACGTGTAGATCGGTTGGTAGACTTCCCTGCAGTATTGGCCTGAAAGATTAGTAGCCGAAGAAAAGCTTGCATTTGACGTATAAGGGCAAAGCTGGGGGTTTTGAAACGTGGGTATAAAATATTGATGTCGCGTGCTCGTTCGGTTTATGGTATTGAAGGTTTTGCGGACAGATTTAAACTGGCCAAGATAAGATTAGATCCCATGATCGTATCTGCGATTGTAAGTACAGTCAGTAGTCGTTTAACCTGGACTCCTCTTCATTGGCGTTTCAGCCGTGTTCGATCCATGACCTTCTGTACTGAAGATTTCGTTGCGTTTACTTATGGAGCTGAGCCCTTCTTGAGGAAAAGCCGAATCTGCAGCTTCTCAAGAATTTCCCAGCATTTTATGGAGCCCGAAGGTTCATTACCATGTTCACAAGAGCCCTCCATTGGTCCCTATCCTGAGCCAGATCCGTTCAATCCGTCCCGTCCTATCTCTCTAAGATCCATTTTAATGTTGTCCACCCACCTACTACTTGGTCTTCTCAGTGGTCTCTTTCCTTCTGGCTTTCCCACCAATATCCTATATGCATTCCTCGTCTCCCCCATTCGTGCCACATGCCCTGCCCACCTCATTGTCCTTGACTTGATCATTCTAATTATACTTGGAGAGGAGTACAAGTTATGAAGCTCCTCCACCTTCCTGTCACTTCGTCTCTCTTCAGCCGTTGCGTATGTGTATTTATTTATGTAACGACTTTTTCGTTCAGTTGCTCAGGATTGTGTAACATCCAGTGGTACAGTGTTCAATAAAAATTCAGTGAATACAAACGGATGTTGATGGAAGTGGCCGTTCCTGTCAGTTGCATGGCACTGCGTTGTATTCTGAATGTCGTGGTTTCAAATCCGAGCCCGGAGACCGGCATATTTCCACTGTCAGTCCTGACAGATACAGGACAGTAACTTCGATTAAGCCCCAGCAGTTTCCGGATTCTTTGCAGTTCGCTGTTCAGTAATCAAACTGTCATTCTGTGCTGTATAGTAAACGCAACTAGTAAAAAGTAAAGCCATCCATGTAACAGGCCGTGGAGGCAAATAGGGTTGTGAGACGTCGAGGCTCCCACATTATCTAGACAATCGGCTCACAGATGGCGGTGAGGTCAGCCTTACGCACCGGCCGCCCTTTACCCCTCAGGTAGATTCCTGGTACTTATTTCTGTTAGAGGCTGAGTCGACCCCAGGACTATAGTGCGGCTGGAAGGATTAGGTCAATTGAAAAAAATCCAATGACCTCATCGGGACTTGAACCCGCTACCTCTCGGCTTAAATGAACAGCAGCTTAAAGAAATGCATTAATAAAAAATATATAATATTGTTTATGCCTTCGGTTCTATTTTGAAACATGTAACAAGTTAAAATGATAACATTGGCTGAATGTTTCTTTTGTGTGACCGCCTCTGTGGCCTAGTGGTCTGGTTGCTGGCTACAGATCCAGAGGTCCCGGGTTCGATTTCCGGCGCTACCAGATTTTCTGAATAATAGTGCGTCTGGAACGGGGTTCACTCAGCCTCGTGAGGATAACTGAGGAGTATATTTGAAGGAAATAGCGGCTCCGGTCTATAAAACCGAGATTAACGACCGTGGGGATCCGTTGCGCTGACCACGTGACGCCCTCTATCCGCTAAAGTTGGCACTAACTTCGCCGACAAGCGTCGCTCGGTCGGTATGTATAGTTCGCTTGCGGACTACAGGCCACGGAGTTTTTTTTCGTGCAGTTTGCGTGTGTGAAGTGATATTTTTGGGGGAAGACTGTACACATTCAAGAGATACGCGCTTCACTTTGCGAAGAAACGTTCCGGCTTGGACAGCAATTCTGTGCGATATGTGCAGTGTGACACTCTAGTTTTGAGTGTGACTGTACTGTGCAATTGCAACAGATCATTGCGTGACATTTGGACTGTTTTGCCAAGACTCGAGTTTGCCACATCTTGCCTGCAGAGTTGTTAATTGCAACATTTGGGTAATTGTTTTCAAACTGTAGCCCGCGAGCTGTTGCGAAATATTGCTGTCGTCATTTTTTAACCATTTTTGAAGAATGAAACACATTTACGCGCTCTGACACTTTGATGTCAGAAAAGCAGGCGAGGAAGAACAGTAAAAGGGTAGGTGACAGCGTAAAATCACGCGAGAAGTGCCAAAACCCTTATTTTCGCGGGAGAAAGAGTATCATGTTAGATTCCTGGGATTCGCCTTCTCGTCTTTTGTTTTCTTAAGTAATGGGGAACTGGATAATTAAAGGTAAAGTTTTCGCTCTACTTAATTATATAATTAAGCACTAAGCCATGGGTTCATTTGGAGGAGTGAAGGTATAGCTCCACCATTCTTGACCTCCATACTAGATGAAGTCGAGTGGTCAGCTTCACGCCCTGGAGAGGAGGCTGGGTAGGCCCAAGAGTCTGTCTGGATGCTATGGAGAATAGAGAATCGAACCCCGATTCCTCGGCCGTCCAGCCTATAGCCTAGTGACAATACTGGTTCAGACTTGGATAATTTGCTTGTCTTTGCAGCTGAGGGGTTTGCTTTTGACGAATAGAAATCCGGAGAAGCATACAGTAGGAACCGTGGCAGGAATTGCTTGAAGACAGAGGAAAACAGCAAAGTCTATTTGAAGCCGGAAGAAGAATAAGATAATGTGGAGGGGGTAGTGAGAGACATTGCGTTTGAAGGGGCGACAAAAATTGTCCTGCGTTGAAGGTAATGTTTGGGCAGTTTTAACCAAAATTTGAATGTGCTCACATAAAAATCCTTTTAGCGGTTCTCACAAGTTGCGTGGAGACGGAGTGACGGAATGAGCGAATTCTATAGGCTCTCCGCCGCATTGCAGAACGCGCCTAAAAAGAATTATGTTGCCTGGACGACAGCTATTCCACCGTTGCGTAGTGAATTACTGACTGGTTATATCCTTCGTGCCTTGTGCAGGCAACCTTTCCAGAGAAATACTTATGTAAATATGAATACCGGAAGTACGTATGTTGGAAGCAGGGGACACGCGGTAGCGTAGTTGGTTGAGGCACTACGCTACAAGCCGGAGAGTCGCGGGTTCCATTCCCGATGAGGTTATTGGATTTTTCAATTGACCTAATCCTTCCAGCCGCACTATGGCCCTGGGGACAACTCAGTCTCTAACAGAAATGAGTACCAGGAATCTTCCTGGAGGGTAAAGGGGGGCCGTTGTGTAAGGCTGACGTTCGTAGCACTGACAGTGTTAGTAAGAAGCCTTTAGTAACCAGATTGTTTAGGCCGTAACATTTTGGATTTATGTTTGTGGACCACCGTATAGTTACTTGCTGTTTTCGCCATCTCGGGCTGGCGTCTGAAGAAAACGCAGAACCTAACTTGTTACGTTTATTTATTTATTTATGATATATTTAACTACGCTGTCAGTATTATAAAGTATGTGGAAGGAAGCGGTCGTGGCCTATTTGAATCTATCAACCTGGCATTTTTCCTGCGGGAGTAAGGAAAGAGTCAGAAAATCGTATCAGGCTAGTCTGGCCCAGTCAAGATTCGAACCAAGCACCTCTGGAATAACGGAAGCATATATATAGGAGTCAACGTACCCGGCCCAACTTGTTAAGGTCAGGTTGCGATGTACGGTAATTCTGTTGCGCTGGACCGCCATGTTCGCTGTGGAATGCTGGGAATGTCTGAGGAGTCATGCTCCAGCTGCTGCTGCATTCCGCGCCCGCCCAGCTGAGCGGAGAGGCTGGGAGGATGGATATCAAGTCTACTTTCAGCTACAGATTGTTATATTCTGGGATGTGACGCCGTGTAGTTTGATAGATACGAACGTTTCGGAGGAACCCAGCTGTCACCGTACAGTCTCCTATCCAGTGGACACAAGTATGCTTTCCTTGGGGTGAAGCAAGTGGAGTGTGAAGCCACGTACTCATTTCCATATAGATCTGAGGTTACTAATGCATGGAGCTTTACCTCCACTCCTTCTGGGCACCTTCGCATTGTGATACATGTTCTGGATGAAATCTAATGAAATGTTAAGATTAAATACTCCAAAGGTGAAGACAGCAAGTTCCTCAGAAACACTGGGACTTATGTACCAGACTACATGGCGTCACGCACCAGAAGACCATAATCTTAATATTCATTGCTTCAGAAACCTTTGAGTTACGTAATGAAAGCTGGCCTCTAGACAAGGTTCAAAGTGTGTACCTTCAAAATGAAAGGTAGGAATAAGATGTAAAAGTCTGTGAAGATGATATATTAATACAATTATTGAGTTTTGGACATTATCCATCGTCCTGTTTTTTATTTAAAGCACACAGCGTTTCGGAGACTGGATTAGCTCTATCAATTGGGCCCGACTGACTAGTTTTTGTCTGAAGACGGAGACAGTCCGGTTTTCGAAACGTTTTGAATAAAGAACGGTAGGAATGTTCATCTCTTCAACATGAAGCTTAATTTGTTTGTGTTTTTCTCCTTGTATTACTCTAATTAGATTTCTGAGTAATAAATATTTAACGTGTTGTACCGTTGCTATGCAATTATCGCGAGAAGGAAATTGGTTGCTTCGTAGCGGCTCGGTAAACACGTCATTAGTATCCGAGCTATTGTTATGTAACCACCCATAACAACAATAGAAGAATTGTTGGAGGCGGTGTTTTCTGTTGGGTTCCCCCTCGAGACTGTATAGCAAGGACCCCAGGCCGGCATAGGCGGTCATGACCAGATATTCAAAGAAATATCTGGTCATGAGCCCCAGCTGGGGCTCGACACCAAGACCGACAGACTGACTGACCGTCAGTTGTAACATGACCTGACCTGACCTGACCTGACCGGCATAGGCACAGATGCCAGTGTGGAGGCGGGGCCGAATATCTCCACCGTGACCCTGCGAGTTGTAAGAGGCGACACAGTAAAATATGGTCTCGAGTCCCAAGGGACTCAGACCCGAGAAGGACTCCACTGGCAAGGGCCAGCAGCATATACAAAAGGCAGACCCGTCCTCTCGTCAGAGAGTGCGTCCCACAAAAACAAGAGCGTAAATGGCAAACAATAAATATCTGGTCATGAGCCCCACCCGGGCCTCGACACCAAGACAGACAGACTGACGGACCGTCAGTCGCAATATGACTTGGACTTGGACTTGGCATAGGCCGTTAAGTGAAGTGAAGTAGTTGGTGAGTGAATGAGTTCATTTGAGCTCTTCAAGGGAAGCTGAGAAGATATGGCTTTATATTTGAGCTGACAGTTGACAAGTGCTGAGTCATGGAATATTCACTGGACAGGAACGACGTGAGCCGTTGCTAGGGAACGGTTGTTGAAGACATAGGCTGAAAGAAGGCTTAGCGTGTGCTGGTGTGATTTGTAAAGTCAATGTTACATTGCAACAGACGGTCAGTCAGTCAGTAAGTCTTGATGTCGTGCCCCAGCTGAGGCTCGTGACCAAATATTTATTACTGTTTGACAGTTACGGTGTTGTTTTTGTGGACGCCCTCTGTGACGAAAGGACATATATGCTGCTGGTCCTTGACAGCGCAGTCTTTCTTGGTTCTAAGTACCTTGTGACTCAAGACCATATTTTACTGTCTCAGATTTGAGCCCTCCCTTTTCGTCGCCTCTTAACGACTCGCAGGGTCACGGTGGAGGTATTCGATCCCGCCTCCACACGGGTTTGATTTGTAAAGTGTGGATATTAAGCGATAGCGCTGTAATTACTCACAGTTCCGAGTGGTGTATGGAAGTGGCCCATAGTCACACAAAACAAACTCCGTGGTTTTAGTCCGCAAGCGAACTTTACCGACCGAGCGAAGTTTAGTGCCAACTTTTGTGGATAGAGGGTGTCGCGTGGTCAGCGCAGCGAATCCCCACGGCCGTTAATTTCGATTTTCTAGACCTTGAAATAGCTCCTCAGTTACAATCACGAGGTTGAGTGGACCCCGTTCCAAACCCACTACTTCTCAGAAAAAATCTGGTAGCGCCGGGAATCGGACCCTGACCTTTGGATCTGTAGCCAGGAACGCTGACCACTAGACCACAGAGGCGGTCGTCCATAGTCACACACAAATTAAAAATTTAAAAAATATTAAATGTGTTGAAAATACTGTTGAGCACTGCTAGGCAGTTGACGTTGGCCTACGTATCTCACCTTCACAAAGGAAGTCACTGCAGTGCAAGTGAGGGACAGTGTTGGCTGGCGGTGTTCTGAATAATCAACGCAAAATGTGGATGTGGGACTCGCTATAAATTCCTGTTCCCTCGTGGCACCCACTGCTGATCATGAACTGATTTCCCTTGTAGCAGATAACCTAATGAAAATGTCGGTTGGATTTTACCTATATGTCAGAACTAATGAGCCGAGGAGTGTCTGAAGGAGCAGAAAATCGCTAGAGATAGAAAGTTGTCATGGAGAGCCCATAGAGGGAGAGAAGCCTTGAAGAAGACTGGATTATGCGGAGGAAATTTTCGATATTGTCACGATTTATGTGTGTTACTATAAACGGGGTATGGATTGGGTATTGGATTTATTGATCACTTGTACACCACCTGGAACTACAGGTAATTACAGCGCTGTCGCTAATCTCCAAACTTTACCAATCACCACAGCACCTGCTAGGCTTTTTCGGCCTGTGTCACGAACAACCGTTACCTAACAATGGCTTCTAACTGGAGGTTCTTCAGCTTTCCGCTCTCAGATCCCATCTTCACAGCCGCTCGTGTAGAACTCTAGTCACCCCTCAACTGAACTGGTTGCCCCAGTAAAAAAAAAAAGTAAAGGTATCCCTGTAACAGGCCGTCGAGGCCCATAGGGTTGTGAGATGTTGATGTTCCCACATTTTCTAGACAATCGGCTCATAGATGGCAGCAAGGTTGTCAGCCCTACGCGCCGGCCGCCCTTTACCCCCAAGAATATTCCTGGTACTCATTTCTGTTACGAGGCTGAGTCGACCCCAGGGCCCTAGTGCGGTTGGAAGGATTAGGTCAATTAAAAAATCCAATGACCTCATCGGGACTTGAACCCGCAACCTTCCGGCTCGTAGCATAGTGCCTCAACGAACTACGCTACCGCGTGCCCCGGTTGCCCCAGTTCTCTTCTTTATAACTTCTCGGCAGGGACCACATCGTAAACACCGCTATTCTATTGTTGCGTGCATGTTCATTCCTACTGAATCATGTTTACCGAGCCGTTGCTTAGAAACGTCCGTTTGTTTATTTGGCTATTGCATGGCAACGGCTATACTCGTTTGTTTTGAGGTCTTTGCCTAGAAAGGGGTCTATACACCACATTATGTTGGTCACTTATGCTAAGGAAAGAGTACAGTTTGAGAGTGTTAGAAAATAGGGTGCTAAAGAGAATGTTTGGACTAATTTGATTTGTCTCATTCTGGTCCCTCACACTATTAATTACAAAGTAGATAACTTTCAGTCCAGTATGACATACAGGTTTACAACACTTCAGTCTTTATTCGCCTTACATGTTTTGATTCAAAAGAATCATCTTCAGAGGCGCACTGCTACAAGCAGGAAACACTGTCACATAAGATGTTTTAACATTATGCACTTAGGTTATGAATAGTGCTCGCTATATCACAGTTTGCCCTATGCAGCCACGTTGATGTGTAGATTTACGTATGATGTTTCGTTTAAGCGTATTTGCTGGGTATTCGATTGGGGTTTCCCACTGCACGCAATGTGATGTTCACTTTCCATAAAATAGCTTCCCTATGTATTTAAAATTGTATTAAAAATCTTTTGTATGTAAAAAATTAGTTATTATGTTAAAAATCGTGAACCAACATTGGGTCATGTTTGGACCTTATATTTCTAACCTAACATGGAAGCAGCATACCTTATGCTAGTTCACATACCATGCAGTGTCTTAAATCAGAAGACTGCAGTATGAAGGTTTGTCGCCTTAAACACCTCAAATCATGTATAGACCATACGTGTCTCATATTTCAGAGCATTGGCTATCATCAGTGAGGTTTTTTTGGTTTTGCTTCATCCTTCGAGAGGAATACCATTATGGTGGGCCATGACGACTTCTGCCTCAAGATTCTCTGATTCACCATACATTCTTTCTCATTTCACTTGACAGCCTTTTCACTTGATAACTACCATTTTGATTTCTTTGTTGCAGGACTTGAAGGGCGCACTGGGTCGAGATGGGCAAGTTGCTGTCGAAAATTTTTGGTAATAAGGAGATGAGAATACTCATGTTGGGGCTAGATGCAGCTGGCAAAACAAGTATCCTTTACAAAGTCACTTTACACAACTCTCAGTTCGATAGCATTCCTCATAATGATAACCATCACAGATGGAGCAGTTTGTTGCCTGGAGTAATGCTCTGCTTGGTACATGTTTACCTGCAGAAGAAGACTAAACCTTTTCTTGCATTTCTGTGTTTTATATGCATCAGTGGACAGCAAGTCTCCATTCATGTCATTTTGAAAAACTTCTACAGTTGAGTGCCTGAGCAGTGGTGTGTTAGTTGAAATCCGCAAGGTGTGTGGCGGTAAGTAAGAGCAGCAGTTTTACGAGGCATCGGTGGGCACAGTTTTTCTTGTGGAGCGGTATCTAGGAAGTAGAGTTTTTGTTCAACTGGTGAACTGATACACATGTTGTTCCTTCCAGTGGTACAAAATATGTTTTGGTTGTTAGAACACATATTTTCTGTCATGGTTTCCTTAACTAACTTCTCAGCAATTTTGTACAAATTGAAATTAGGTCAATCCGTAACAACGATACCAACTGTAGGGTTTAATGTAGAAACAGTTACGTATAAGAATGTTAAATTTAATGTTTGGGTGAGTATTTCCTGTATTTTCGTAGTTTTACTCAAATGTTTCTGTTAAAAGTGAGGATTAGAGGCTTATGTNCCCCCCCCCACCTTTTTATGGGAACCAAAGATTCAGTGTCTTGTTCACAAGAGCTAGTCCTTATCCTGAACCGTATAAATCCAACCTCTTTCACACATTTTTTAATGTCCATCCTCCCATATGAGCCCGGGTCTCCCAAATATTGTCATCCTATGAGTTTTCTGAACAAAATTTTTCATGCATTTCTCATTTCTCCTGTGCTTGGTGCAGAAGTTTGGCTAATTTCATTGCTGTTAGTGCACTGTGTATTGTAGGATGTGGGAGGACAGGACAAGATCCGACCACTGTGGCGACACTATTATACAGGGACACAGGGCCTCATCTTTGTTGTGGACTGCGCAGACAGGGATCGTATCGACGAGGCTAGACAAGAGCTTCACAGGATAATCAACGACCGAGAGATGAGGGACGCTATCATACTTATTTTTGCCAACAAGCAGGACCTGCCTGATGGTGAGTAAAATGTGTAAATTTGACTGTAAATGCTGGGAGAATTTACATATATTAACCTTTATCTCCACCAAAGTAAGTTATGTTCCGGGGGAAAGGCAGTCAGTTTAATAAAATGTAACCTGATCTTTATATGATGTAACCAGGTGTGCTACTTTGAAGCACTTCAAATAACCTTCTAAGATCTCTGTCTCATATTTGGTGTTCTGTTGGTAGCAATGAAGCCTCATGAGATCCAGGAGAAATTGGGGCTGACGCGGATACGTGACCGCAATTGGTACGTCCAACCATCATGTGCGACGACGGGCGATGGCCTATATGAGGGACTGACATGGCTCACATCCAATCACAAGTTATGAAGCTGCCAGCGATTGCTCGCCACCGAATGGATGCAATCCCAAGAGACACGAATGTTGTAATACAGTGCATTCTGGTGGCAAGCTTGTGAAGTGAAGTTGTGCGCAACAGGATTACAAGTTCGTTAAGGGATTGGGAACATTTTGGGACATCTGTATTTTCCTGTTGGATATTGACACTCTGTTATATCTGTTGTAAAATTCTTTTTAAAGTTCGTACAGATTTGTAGTAATAAATTTGCAGAGGAGTATTGAGAAAGAGCCAAACAAGAATCAAAAAGAGATGAAACTTGAAAACATTAGCATGAGTAAGAGTGGACACAAGGTTTTCGTAAGTATAAGAGACAGGTGAAGTTGCTTTCTATTGTTTTTTCATAATAAGGCAGTTAGATAAGCTAGACAGTGACCAAAATGCGTAGTGCACCCAGGACGGAAGTTACTTGCAGGTGCCGTAGTTAATTTAACAATGCCTTAATTTTATTTTATTATTCTTTCTTGTTTGGTCTGATACGTACAAATGCTTGCAATAAAACCTAAAAGTCATCCCCTTCTAATCTGTGGGAAGAATTGTTGTCAGCTAATTATCTTCTTATCCCTGATCTGCATAAGAAATTTGTTCAGTTCAGTTCTTAGCCACATCACAGTTATCTGTGCGTCAGAATTGCAATTTCAGTTGTGGCTAGCCCGGGTTGCTTCTCCCGCCACGGTATAATAATATTGGAAATCAAATTAATACACAGAGTAATGTAGTTATTTAAACATTTGTGCGAGTCCATAATATTTTAAATTATGGAAGCATACACTTGTTTTCTTCACCCCTTGCACAGATTATGTTATTTATGTTTAAACATTCTGTCATTCCTCACTTTGTCTTGATACAGTTTAAAATATAATTTTGGTTTAGTTTAAGGCAGTAAGGAACAGGGGTGCAAAAATTGTGAAAGGAAAAGTATTAGAAACATTAGAAAAATGTGAGTTATGATCAGGAAAGAACTACATTTTTCTAATGCTTTACAATAGTTAGTTTCCAACTAATTGGGCTTGTCATATCAAGTCCTGCTTATGATTTGGAACAAGTCGTCGTGTTTCTATGTGCCACATTGCCTCAAGATGACTTCAGATTGAATGTAACTGCATAAAATCAGACGCAGGAAGTCGGCATGCAGCACTGTTAGTTCCGTTTTACAGCTACACCGAATATAATTATACTGTGTTTAAAACATCTTTTGAGAGTACATTATTGTCGGATACTTACACTGATCGTTACCTCGCTGTTAGAAAGTTACTAGATTTTGTTTTGAACATATGATGGGAACTGAATTGGTCTTGTTGAATGCTCAGGATTTCTGTGGTGTGAAGTAACCCCTTTTAAGGTATGACATACCTCAGATCTTTTTAGGCAAAGAATGTCAATATGTTCAGTGAAATGCGTGTGTTAATATGGTAGTATGGCCATTAGTTGTCACCTGATTTGAGGTTTGATATCTCATCTTTTGAAGATCAAACACTCTCTGCGAGATGTGAGAATAGGTCATATGTGGCCTGATCCATGAAGATGGTAATGATATGGGTTCATAGCCAAGCTGTACCTAAGTGATCAAGAGGTTGTTATCGGCTGTTTGGGTGACGATTCTGATAATATTAGGAACAGGGCAATATGTAGGCATTCTTTACATATTTTAGAAGAATATCTCATGGGGGTCATGTCTGTCAGGCTGTTTCTCTGTTACTTAGTGCTAGTGCCTAAACTGTTGGGAAGATTGTTTTAAAATTCAGTATAATGTTTCATTAAATGTTATGTGGCATTTCCAATTTTCATCTATATTGACTTATGATAAAAAGTCCACTATATTTAAAGGCCATAAATGAATAATTGGACTGCACATAAGCATACTGAAATACAGGGAATGTATTTGGAATTTTTGTGCAGTAATGTTTAAAACTGACATGCTTGAATTCTTTTATAATTTAACACAAATATTCATTATTTATTGAAATTAGTAAGCATTGTTTGATTAAATGCTAGGGCCAGTGTAATAACAAGGACCAAAGTTGAAAACTACTTGCTGATAAACTGGTATGAGATAATTCCAGGAATGTGTTGTTTGAATATCAGTGTTTAAATGTCGGCCCCACCTGCTGAGCTCTAATATTTGCAAAAGCATGCAGAGAGAATAAAGGCAATAATATTTGTATCAGCCATCATCTACAGTGACAGCTGGGGGTAGACTCGGGCACTCCTCACGAAGTAATATTCACATTACAGGGGGTGCTGTGTGTTCTGACTTGCAACAAGAGATCAGATTGTCAGTATTATTATGTGTTATAAATTTCATCTTTCATGCAGAATGTGTAGGGATGAGGCTGTGCTGTAATTCAAGCAGTCTGATACTTCTCCTTGGAGAGATTTTGCCTCAATCCTGCACGATTTTCTGTCAGATTCATGGTGGACAGAGTGGCATTAGAACAGGTTTCTCTCAAAATTTCTTCAGTTTTGCCCTTCTAATTGTCATTCCACCATTGATGCATATGCATCTGTCACCACCCCCTGAGGTGTACAAGAGCCCACACTTAGCAGCGCTTTATCGCATCTCTTAGTCTTTAAAGCTGGTGTTGTAATCTCTGGCCTGACAATCGACTGATTATAGGGTAAGGAAGTCAGGTTTACTAAATAGGTGATATGTATGGTATTAAACAAATAATGTCTTCTATGGTCCGATATTGAAGAAAGGTAATTTTAAATTTTAAGGAATTAAAGGACAATGAAAGAGTGACACAGGGGACACGTTAGCATTTGTGTGGTTAGATTGTTTCTTCTGGTTTACATTCAAGCATGGGTTGAGGTTGAGTTTTATGTTTTCCAAGAACCTAACTGTGGGAATTATGTATCACACCAACAGTTCAGGAAAGTTGTAATTGCAGGATACATCCTTTATGGTTAAGATATTTTAAACATTTAATGTTCTCAGGGAGTTAGCTTCCCACTAACCATAGAAATTTTAAATTTTTGTGTCAGAGAATGTTTCAGCAGTAAATTATTGTTTCACAGTGGAAGTTCAGTATTGTCTTTGTCTCTTTTCACAGAATGTTTTTGTTATTTTCATGGCCACTACAGGATCTATATAAGGGCTTCCAGAACATCTCCAAAAACATTAACCCTGAGGTAGCCTTGAGTATGGAAACCGCAATGTTTTGCTGAATCGTTAGAAAACCTTCAGAGTTCTACGAGGCATGTTCCCAGAAGCCAAAGTCATATTTTGGGCAATTCTGTTATGCATTGAATAACGACCTACATGCATCCAATTGTCTTATGTTCCTGTAAATGTTGCAACACAAGATTGTACAGACTTCATGGGAGCATTTTATGCGAATTAACCTTTGTCCTGCTGTCTGTATCGTCAATGAATGCATGAATAGTTCAGTAAATGTCTTTTTATATATCTCTGGGTTTTTACTTTCATAAGGGCCCAAAATATCTGTCTTCCGTATATTCCTTGAGGAATTTCTGAATGTATCGTGTCTTTGTGAGCTAGGATATTTCAGTTACTAAAGTGAATGTGTATGGGTTGGACAGCAGGGGTTTGATCTGAGGCACAGGAAGGGATTTGTCCAAGTTCTGAGCTCCTCATGATGGTGACTATGAAGGTTATTGTCCTCTGGGATGTGACGGTATGGGGAGGAGCGTGCTGCCTGCATCTACAAAGTGGAAGACGTTCGCTGAGAATGGAGGCAGAGCCTCCTCTGAAATGTTCTTATGTCCAGATCAATTCTGGCTGCTACACATTCTGTTGTAATGGGTACCAGCAGCTGCCTTACCAGGTAAAGGCAATTGGAGCATGAATGTGACCACTCAACCTCTGTTGCAGTGCCAAGGTTGAACATTTGTGAACCTCGTCTTCATCCTTGTAGTCTCGACGTAGCGCATGTATACTCGGATAACTCTGCACTTCCTCTGACAATTCATTTTGTTGTATTTTTTAGTAGACTTCATATTTTTTAAGCTGATGTAAGGATTAGTAGCACAGGAGAGCTCTGTTTGAGCAATCCACATATGAGTCATGCTTCGACCATATACATGTTGTGTCATCATGTCACAGCTTAAGGCACAGTCTTCTTCAGGTGTTACCCTATATTTGCTCAAGTCATAACTGCACAGAATTACCAGTCCTGTCTGCTTGGATTATTTGTTTTACTGCACTTGGGTCAGGAAGGGATGAACGTGAATATTAAAGCTCCTCCGCTGACACCAGTGCTGTATCAGGAGTAAGAATGTCAGTGACAAATGGTGGAAGTGGGGGAGTATCACACAGAATGCGTAGTTGCTGGGCAGATGGGAGGAATCTATGTTCTTTCCATCATGTGAGTGAAGTGCATGACGACCATATGTTCTAGAGTACATATTTATTCAGCTGTCTGAATTTAGTTTTAACATTTTGTGTGGGGCTTTATTAATCTTTTCGTAATTTTGTACGTGGAGTAATGAGGATTTAGTTTCCAGCTGTTGTGTGAGATGATGCAGTTCTTAAGAGACATGAGAAAACAGTGTAAAGCCAGAACTGTATGGTTTAACATGCAGTGACAGAATAGGCAATGCTTCCTTGCATCTTCTGTTCCATTTCATAACTACTCTCAACCCAGCCATCTGCTCTTAAGGTGTGATGCTGAATGGGAAGATGATTGATGAGTACTGAATTAAAAGGAATTGGGGAAGAAGCAACTGTGATCTAGTTGAGGTATTGTCCTGGCATTTGCCTGGAGGGTTGAGAAAGTCTGTGAAATGCCTGGCAGGATAGACAGTGTCTGACTGAGGTCCAAACCAGACACCTCCCAAATACAAATCTAGATGCTATGCCAAACTGGAAGTGTCTGTAACTGCTGGCTGCTAGCAGATGTACAGTGTGGACCAGTGGAATACGATGTAGCTTTTTCGTGTATGTGGGTAGTTTTGAGGGTTCTGTTAAGTGTCCTGATTTCAATGGATAGCCTTTCAGTTATCTTGATTATGTAGGAAAGGTGCCCAGTATGAGGTTCTTCAGTAACAGTATCAAGTAGGTGCTGACGTCTTGTGAATGTGTTCCAAATTCTTAGTGCAAGGAGGAAAACAACTTCCTTCAGTAGAGTTGGCCTGTGCTTCGTGTTGAAAGAAAAGAAAAAAAAATATTGCTTTTAGAGTTTATATTGCTATTAGCGTAGTCTACTCCTTAGCAAGGTAGACACAAGTCAATGAATTCCTTGTGTAGAGTGTTAGTGATATTCTGGTTTTGCCTTATGCTGCTTTGGAACTCGTGACTATGGTGATTGGTTAATTCCAGTAACGATTAGCAAAATGGCAGATACCCTGGCATCCTAATATGGTAAATGGCAAATTTGTTACAGATTTCTCTCCTTTTGTTATGTAAACAAAATATTCTCTTTTGTAATGTAGAATTTGTGCCCAAATGTGTGATGATTTTGTATGCAGAGTTTCCTTTATATGACTGTTGATTTACCCCACCAAAGCAAGATTATTAAAAATGGCATCTCATACACAGCACCTTTCTAGAGGGCATCTTTTCATGCATTTGGATTGAAGTAAAAGAATGACATGATTTTTGCACCCCTGGATATGAACTATAATTTACAGTACCATTTACAAATGTATTGTTCAGCTATGGCTGTTCCCCAGTGATGGTAACATGACGATTGTTGGTCAGTGTTCATACAGCAGCATAAAATGATATGTGATTGATTGTATATAATATACAAGTGGCTTGGCTGTCTTGTTTGGATAAATCTTGCACAGTATTGTTCTTTGTATTTANTACCAATGTGATTAAGAGAAAGTGTTTCCCTCTTCTTGATTTGTTTTCCAGCCATCCTTTTGAGTGTTCAGTATTGGAAAACTGGTTTGTCAGAACAAGTAAGTACAAACGAACTGTATTATGTTTATTGCAGGAAAGAGTTAAGCATGAATATCTGCAGTAACCCAATGTACACTGTTGGTATTGCATTGTTAACTTTTTATATTAAAAATGAACCGTGGTTATTTAGAAGGTCAGGTGTGTGTATGATCATTCAACTCTACTGAGATGGAGTTGCCTTTGGGTACTGTATCCCTTTCACTTACAAAATTCGTTTAAATAGTACTTAAAAATTAGTTCCTACTGTGCAGAAAATGTACCGATACTCCATTACAAAGTTTGCTGTGTTACTATATGAGAAATAATTGCTGTTTGTTCTGTGAGCCACACAAAATTCATAAAGATGCTATAATGGAAGAGTGCAGTCCTTCAATATTAAAATAGCATCACACAGTAACCACTGTGCTATAAATTGTAAATAAAATTGAAGGGCTTACCCTCAACCTGACTGTCATGTCTAGGCAGTGCTTCATATGATGTGTCTCCGTGCTCTCCATAAATATAAGAAAGGCAAAGCTATATCTTTGCTTAATTACTCACCACTCCATGAAGATATATGAGGGAGTGTGGGTATAGCTGCACATTCTTAACCTTGGCACTAGATGTAGGTAAGTGGTCAGGTTGATGTGTGTACTGCATTACTTCCAGAGAAATGGCCCCCAGTACCCATTGTATAGGAGGCTGCTTCTCTGGGTATTTTGGAGAAGAGAAAACTTCTTGCTCTCTCAGAAATTGAACTTCAATTCCTCAGGCATCCAGCATGTAGCCATCCCATCTGTCACTGTGATCTTCATAGCAAAATTTTAAGATATCTACTGACCAGCTGAAGGGAACAGAATATGCCAAATGATGAAATGTTTGAAGCAATGTAATGTAAAAGCATGGGGATTCCTACCTTCTGTATAAAATCAAAATCTTAAGTTAATGTTAAGGAATATTATGGTTATATAGCATTCTAGCACGTGAAAATGGTTTGAACACTGTAGAGGGTCATTTGAACAGAGGCCGATAATATTATGAATGCCAGACCACATCATTTTATAACTGGCATTAATATATTTTGTGAGAGAGAAATGTGAGATTAAATATATGAAAAACAACATTTTGCACATTTATGAAAGTTAAAATATACATTGGGCAAGATGGAAAATACTTGTTTAACATTACATTTTGTGCAACAGTACTTAAATTGTAAGCACGGGGTCAAAAATCAACAAGTTTTCTTTGGATTATGAAACTTGAACTTCTTCCCTTTGTGACTGATTTTCTACCCTTGTTCTTTGCCTTGAAGTTTTATAAATTTTAATAATCGGGGAGTGCAAATTAACTACATTGCCTAGGTACGAGGTGCCACTTTAATCACGAGGATTTGTACCTTGCAGTTACATTTTTGTTAAAAAGGAAGTGCTTTGTCAGACACTCAAAATATTTTAATTGTGCGGGAGGGATTTAATATCTAAATTTTCCGCACATAGAGGAGGGTGTGACTTTGTTTCGTTCTACATTAATTACAATTTTCATTGCTGCATTGGGATAAAATTGTAACTGGAACGAAGTTAGTAGCTTTAGTTTTTGCAGGTTAAAGTGCGGCTCCATTTCTGCAGTCTCTATGCCTCGCCTGCGTACTGGCAGCGTTGTTGAACTTTCTGCCGCGAGGATGAAGTTCACGCTTTTTACCGCACTTTTCTCCATGGAGCTAAAGGCCAGAAGCAGGGATTTGTAAGCTTTCTCATTCCGACTCGTAGCGCGATACGTGGTGGTAGGCGGTGTTGCAGTGGTTATCTGTGTATGGCGGTGCTTCTGTCAAATGCGCTGTTTTGATAAAACTGTACAAGTAACAAACTATGAAACTCTTTGTGTATGCTGTAGGATGGTTTGTGTGGGATTAACCTTTAGAAGTCCATGGTGTCTTCAATAGGTAAGTCGAAAGAAGCGATATAACTTACTGCTCTGTCTAGAACAGTTAACACGGAATAATTTTTGTACACCATGACGCTAGAAGCGATTTGGTGTAACAATTCAACATATCAGTTTCACACTGTATGAAAGTTAAATAAGCCTGTAAAAGTGATCGTATTTTCCGTGACAGGATATCACTGAGACGATATTTGGGGGGGATTATAATCAGGCGAATAGCATGGTTGAAAAGCAGCAGGTGCGATGGAGATTTTGACACTCGATGGCTTCTACCGTGGTCAGAATCCTATGTGTGGATGGATGACGTGAAGACATTATTTTGCCTCCTGTTCTTCCAGAACTTATAAATGCAAGTTTTAGTGACGAATGAATGAAGGATTTATTACACCAGTTGCCGAAGCTGGTTTCTGAACGTATGTTATAATTTCATATATAGTCTTCTGAGTTATGAGAATGCACGAGAGTGATTGTCGGGTACCATCTCATAGGTTAAGAACAAACCATGCCGCCTAAATGCCATTTTGCATTTCGGTCCGAATTAAAGGTGACAATGTTAAAGTTTTCCCTACACTTAAATAATTAAGCATCATCCCATGAATACGTATGTAGGAGTGGAGGTGTAGCTCCACCATTCTTGACCACAATAATAGATGGAGCTGAGTGGTCAGCTTCACTCGCCTGTTGCAGTAACCCCGGGGAAAGATTCCCACCCCCCGTTACCCATTGGATCAGAGGCAGGGTGGGCGTCAGGGTCCGTCTGTACGATATAAATAACAGGAAAAATCTTTCTACTGCCGGGAATGGAACCCGGGTCGTCCAGCCAGAAGCCCGTTTCTCTACCGACTCACCTATCCTGGTGCTATTTTAGTTTACATTAGGCATAATAAAGTCACTTTTAGCGCATAGAACATCCAAAGTTTGTAACTCTTGCATCTGTCAGTGTAATTTCAGGAAGAAATGCTTTATGCGGAGTATATTACAACTCTTACCATTCGTTACGATATCACTTAATCACACAACTCATAATTGGTTAACTGGAGACAGATTTTGGTTTTCGGTTATGGAACCTTGGAAGTAAACCCTGTAATTTATGATGCATTTTATGATGTTTGTTACAGGCGAACGTCTACTTACGAACTTTCAAGAAACGAACAATTCGTATTTACGAACTGATGAATTGCGACTCCCAATTCGTTTAACGAACACAGAACCCCGCGTTTACTAACATTTTAACAAATTTAACGACGTAGTTTATGAAACAAATTCATCTTACGAAGATTCCACGTACAAACACATTATGTTCGCAAGTTGCGGTTCGCTTGCATTCGCATATCAGAAATGAAGTACATTTCACATTATTGCCTAAACACTGACTGATATCAAAGGAATGTACATAAACCCTCCTTGAAATCCTCAACTTCTCTTCGAGATATTTTTACTGAGTGGGAGAAAGTTTAGCAAGAAGCGTCTAACAGATCTTCACCCGGAGAAGTGACTGTAAATCTTGTTTCTACGCGAGTTTGAATTTAAACAACTCAAAACCCTGTCCAGTCTGCAGCCAACGCTCTGTTTCTTGTAGCTGTACTTGATTGTACTCCTTATTGGCATCGTTTCTTTTTGTACGACACAAATTAGCCCTTTAAAGTCCAGTGGTTAGTATATGTACCTTCTGGTTTAACACACCAGAACCATGCATTCTTCCCACAGAGTGTATCTGTGTTTCATACGATTCTCACAATGAACAGCGACTGTCTCCCTAAACCGTATTAACCCGCTGGGCTTTGTAGCTGAGACGTAATGTGTCTCGTGAGGTACGCACTGAATTCTTATATACTATTTAGAAGAAATTCAGTCTGTATCCCGTGTGGAGGCTGGGTCGAATACCTCCACCATAGCCCTGCGAGTTGTAGGAGGCGGCGAAAATGGATGTCTCGAATCTGAGACAGTAAAATATAGTCCCGAGTCCCACGGGACTCGGACCCGAGAATGACTGTGCTGGCGAGGACCAGCAGCAGTTACAAACGACAGGTCCATCCTCTCGTCAGAGAGAGCGCCCCACAACAGCAAACCCGCAACTATCTGCCAGTAATAGAAATCTGGTCTTGGGCCCCAGATGGGTGCTTGACATCAAGACAGACTGGCCTACTGACTGTCCGTCGTAACATAAGACTCGACTCGAATGGACTCAGTCTTTAAATGGTTAAAGAAAATGATAATAAAAAGAGCTCTGTCTTCTGGTATATAACGCCGTATAGTCCGTTGAAGAATCAACTGACGTTTCGGAGGAACATGTGGCCTCAATATTCAAAGCTAAAACAGCGAAACAAGAAACCAGCTCTCAACCGACTGCATTGCGTTACATTCCAGAAGATGGGAAAAGGTAAAGGTATCCCTGTAACAGGCCATGTAGGCCCATAGGGTTGTGAGATGTTGAGGCTCCCACATGTTCTAGACAATCGGCTCACACATGGAGGTGAGGCTGTCAACCTTACGCGCCAGTCACTTTTCACCCCCAGGAACATTCCTGGTACTCATCTCTGTTAGAGGCTGAGTCCATCTCAGGACCATAGTGCGGATAGAAAGAGTTGGTCAACTGAGAAATCTAATGTCCACATCGGGAATCGAAACTGTGACCTTCCGGCTTGTAGCATAGTGCCTCAACCAACTACGCTACTGCGTGCTCCGAAGCATTCGAGGGAACTTTATATTTTAGATCAAGTTTCAGGTTTTTGTTACTTCTCATATCAACTTCGATTTAGGAGCCGGGATAGCTCAGTCGGTATAGCGATGGGCTAGGGGCTGGACGGCCGGGGTTGGAAACCCGGCAGGGGCAAGATTTTTCTCATCTCCACAGTTCCCAGACCGGCTTTGGGGCCCATCCGACCTTCTAGCCAATGAATACCGGGGGCGATTTCCCGGGGGTATAGCGGACGAGGCATGAAGCTGGCCGCTCACCTCCATCTAGTTCCGAGGTCAAGAGTGGTGGAGCCATACCTCCACTCCCCCATATGTGTTCATGACTTAGCGCTTAATTAAGCACGGGGAGAACTTTAATGATAATTTTGGTTGAGGAATGCTAAATGTGCGGCTAATACCATTTGTACTTTATGAACCCACTGTATGCCATGTTTTCAGTTAACAAAAGAATAGAAGGGTTTTGGGAATTTCGTCTAGCCACAGGTTGAAAGTAAAGGTAAAGTTACTGCCGTAGTGAACGGTGTAGGGACTGCGTGGAGGCAAGTGCCTGCAGTTGTATTTCTGAGGTTTAGATGAATGTGAGTGTCCAGGTGCATGTACTGGAACCCCCACAACTTCCGGTGCCCACTGGAGCTTCCCACAGCCGGTCTGGAATTAGTGACGAAGACTTCCTGGCCCGCTCGGTAATCGAACCCGTGTCGCAGAGCCCCAACATCGTGCGGATAGAACTCCTGCTTCATATTCAGGAATTCCTGGGTTCAAACCTCGGCCCAGATACCGACTTTATAGAACTTAGGCGTCTCATGGTTTTCCTCAATCCCTCCAGGCAAATGTCCAGAGAGTATCCTAAATTAGACTGTGACCGCCTCCTTCCACATCCTTTCCCTCGTGAAGTGAGCTGCAAATGAACATTGAGGCGCTGACAGGGCGACCATGCCGGAATGGTTACTCTGTGTTTGGAATATTAGCTTCAGTAATTAAATTAGTAAACAGTTAAGCGCTTTGTCATACTTCGAGCTGATTTTACAGTTCTTTTCCTGTAAATAAATTACTCAACATGGACAATTAAGAGCCACGTCCGTGAAACAAGAATGTGCTGTTGCAAATTGTAACCTGGAAACCTCTTGCTTAGAAAGAGCGATTTTGAAATATGCTGCGTCCTCAAACCTTCATATAAATGCGAAGTTCAGCGCGATTTGTTTGTTGTGGAACACATTAACATATGCATAACATACGTGCATACGTGTCTGCGATTTGCTTGACTTAGCGCTGCAAGGATTTTCCTTGAAAAGTTGACGGTATCTCAGCTGTTTACGAAATGGAATCCGAAGGCTGATGACCACGTTCAGAAAACGAATCCCTGGTCGCCCTGTTTCTCTGATATTCTCCTTGCAGCAACGTGTACCTCTTCCCCATGCTTCCGGGAACAGAGGTTTGTGCAGAATTTGTTCAATTGCTATTGACTTGCTACGGGCTGGACGACCGAGGGGTCGGAGCTCGAGTACCGGTAGGGTCAAGAATTTTCTATTCTCCACTTCGTCAAGACCGATTCTGAGGTCCACCCAACCTCCTATCCAATGGGTACCGGGGGCTCTTTCTCCGGAGATGTCTCTGGACATTATCCATCGTCCTGTTTTTATTTAAAACACCGTCCTGAACAGGAAATACGAGGAATCCGCCCACACGTCCCTGATAGACCATCCGATCCGTCAACATAGCTTGGATATCTCTCCCATCTGGACTCCCGTTATCACAGCAGAAGTAAAACCACTACAATTACGTCCAGTGTAGGTTGAGTGGGAAAACTGGGGGTTTCTTATGTTGGTACCATACGTAGAATTTGTTTCTTTAGCAATGACTTCTATTCTGATAGTAGTATCACACTCACTCACTCACTCATGGAGCTGAGCCCTTCTTGAGAAGCCGCCAATTGTGCAGCCACTCAAGAACGTCCAGTATTTTATGGACGTCGAAGGTTCATTACCGTGTTCACAAAGCCCTCCACTGGTCCCTATCCTGAGTCAGAACAATCCAGTCCATGCCATCCTGGCCTATCTCTCTTGAGATCCATTTTAATATTGTTCACCTACTTACGTCTTGGTTTTCCTAGTAGTCTCTTTCCTTCTGGATTTCCCACCAATATCCTATATGCATTCCTCTTCTCCCCATTCGTGCTACATGCCATGGCCAACCCACGCTCCCTGACTTGACCATTCTAATTATACTTGGAGAAAAGTACAGGTTATGAAGCGCCTCATTATGCAGTTTTCTCCAACCTCCTGTCACTTCATCCCTCTTCGGTCCAAATATTCTCCTCAGCACCCTGTTCACTCTGATTTTAACAAGTGTACTGATGAAACAGTGCATGGATATAGGTGCTAGACCTTATGTATTGGGAGGTTTTTAATGTTTTTAATATTTCCCTTAACTCTCGCAGATGCTTTATGCTGTGCTTGGTTTATATACCCTATCTTATGTGGGTGCAGGTGTCCGGAGATAGAGACCAGTTCTATCGTTTTGACTCAACTGAGTACGTTTCACCTGAGGACGGAGACAGAATCCAGTCTCCGAAATGTTTTGTGTTTTAAATAGAAACACGACGATGGACAATGTCCAGAAAGACAGTAATTGTGACAATGTATGCTCGTTGCCGGAAGATTGGTATATTGTTGCGTATTTAAAGAGTGGCGGGCCTTGAAAAGCGGTAGTTTGAAGTCTCAGAACATTTAGCACATGCGTCCTAGAGTTCGTTGTTCCACTTTTGCGGGGTTATTATCCGTGGCTGCATGGTCATGGAAGCTGCTCACAGCTGAAGCGTCCATGCTCTCCTGCAGAAGACTTGAACTCCACTGCGCATGTCAGGGTTTGTTTACTCAGGAGTTCACTAATTCTCTTTCACAGTCAAACGAATTTTTAAACGATTTAATGTTTGGAAGTCACAAAGAAAGTTGAGGCGAAACGACCACCTTTTAAGACAGAAACATGAATTGGAGGGCAATATTGGTACTGAACTTAAAAACAATCTACTGTGACAGGTTTGTAGCCTGATACTTGGTTCATGATTTTCCTCAGCCTCTTCAGGCTGACGCCTCCTTTCCAGATTCTTCACTCGCCGTTCATGGCTGCACCGCGTTTTCGTCGACTTTATTCACTTAACCTCCGAAACTGGAAGAGCATGTTCAAATAACTAAAAGACCACAAGATTGGAGTGATGGTAAGGTTCTACGTTTATAATCCGGAAGGTTCCGGGTTCGAATTTCGTCCGGAATAATACATTTTTGCTGGATTTTTCATATATTTTCAGGCAGTTTCCATGATATCTTTATATCACAACTGTCTGCTTCCAGACAGTTACATACTGTTCATGATCGCCTTTCCATCTCATTCGGCTCTGGAACATGCACATGCAACGTCGTACTTAAACGACCTTATTATCAGCCGGGCGTAACCGGAAGAGGTACCGTGTTCGTAACGTGTTACTTTACCGACTGAGCTGCCGATAGAAGAAATGTAGGCACAGCGCAACACTTGCAGTGGAGTCGCTCGGGTTTATTTATCTCGGAAACCGCAAGATTTAACAGAAAAGATTATTGGCAATTGGCAATTGGCATTTATTTCCCTCTCCCTCCCACTTTGAAGCACAGTGCTGATGTCTCAGTGTCATGATCATTTTTACAGACGTGATCAGCTCGTCGCAAGGCTTCTACCTAAACACAGGACAACACAAACACAGAATAAGCACATACACACACCAAACATCCATGCCTTGTGTGGGACTCGAGCACACGATCCCGGCTCCCGAGCGAGCGAAGACAGTAAATGCCTTAGGTCGCTCGGCTACCGTGACCGGCTTGGACATAAATGCGCTTTTCGTTTTATCTCGACAACCTTTCGAGATATTTTCGCTTCCGATAAATAGTAAAAGTGGTACGGCAGTATGTGGACCGCGTAGTTTGGAATGATGCGTGGTGAATTACAAAGGGTTCATAAGGAAGCGTTCGTGGCATAATCGAAATATTATTTCTGCACCTGCCTGGAAAGGCTGAGAAAAACCACGACAACCCTCGTTCAGGGTAACAGATGTCCCAGCCAAAATTCGAAACGAGCACCTCCGAATATAGACCGCTACATCCTCCTGGTTCATGAGTTGCGTGCCGAGATCCATGTAGAATTCATATAAAGTGTATGTTGCTGCCTGTGTTGGCCTGTGTCAGAGTTGAAGTTGCATGCATGAGCATCCGTTCCCTGTCAACAGGCACATGAACATGGCGAAGGTGATAAACGTATTTGTTTTTAGAATTAAGGAGCCGGAACAGCTCAGTCCGCATAGCGACGGGCTGGACATTGAGGTTTCGATTCTAGGAGTGTCAAGACGGGCTCTGGGCCCCAACCAGTGGGTACCGGGGGCTATTTCGCGGGGTCACTCGGCCGGGGCGTGAAGCTGACTACTCACCTATATCTAGTGCCAACATCAAGAATGCAATCTGCTCCCCCATACGTCTTCATGCCGTGGTACTTGTTTAATTAAGCACCGGGAAAACGTTACCCTATTTTTCTTACTCTTACGGTTTCGAGCGGTCCGGAAATTGGTGGATGTTAAAGTAAAGTAAGTAAAGGTATCCGTGTAACAGGCCGTGGAGGCCCATAGGGTTGTGAGATGTCGAGGATCCCACATTTTCTAGAAAATCCGCTCATAGATGGCGGCAAGGTTGTCAGCCCTACACGCCGTCCGCCCTTTACTCCCAAGAAGATTCCTGGTACTCATTTCTTTTAGAGGCTGAGTAGGACACCAATGGCCATAGTGCAGCTGGAAGGATTAGGTCAATTGAAAAAAAATCAACTACCTCATCAGGACTTGAAACCGCGACCTTCCGGCTTGTAGCATAGTGCCTCAAAAGTTCAGCTTATTGTGATTAGTTTTGGCCGTGAAGTGTGGATTCCGACAGCGGAAGACAAGAACACCTGTGGAACATTAGCGCACGGCGGTGACCGGATGTTGGAATCCTTCGAATCGATGTCGGGACAAGTACTGGAAAGCGACGCTCCCAATCTGGACCGACCGGACGAGAAAGTACAGCTCTCTGAAAGCAATTAACAGCCTTCATATTTGTAGTGCAGACGTGCCTCAGATTGAAATTCGTTTCTTGCTGCAGACAAATACAACTCTTCTGTGTCAGAACTCGGACAGGCCGACAGAAGACAAGACTTCTTATTTTTCACATCTCAATGTTACAACCGTTTACAATCGTGCAGTTCGAGTGCAGCCTGTGGAGCTGATCCCTTCCTGTCTTTGCGTCAGACCGTTCAGTTCGGAATGAATTAAGTGTGGCAGTCGACGTACGCACGGGGGACCTTAATTTCAATTGCAAACAAGTTCATATCGGTACAAGCCGATCCGTTATATACAACTCGACATGTTTGTTTTCGCTTTCAGAATCAATTAGTGCTCATAGTCTGTTTGCTTACCAGTGGACACGTCTTTCGTATTGTTACATATGTAAACCGGAAGGTTACTGAGCAAATAACAACTCTAATTTATTTTTGAAACACTTTAAGTAGTGGCGCTATTGAGTATCTCGGAATATTATGGAGCTAATCCTTCCAGCCGCACTATGGCCCTGCGGTCGACTCAGTATCTAACAGAAATGAGTACCAGGAATCTTCCTGGGGGTAAAGGGCGGCCGACGGATAAGGCTGACCTCACCGCGATCTGTGAGTGGACCGTCAAGAAAATGTGGGAGCCTCGTCGTCTCACAACTCTATGTTCCTCCACGGCCTGTTACAGGGATAGCTTTACCTTTTACCTGTGGACTGTATGGTACTTTTCTTTAATGCGACGCGGACAACATAGAAAACGGGAAAATTAGTGGGGATACACAGACATCAAGATCTCATAAACCTCCTAACACAAACCTGGGGAGGGGGGGACACAAGAAATTCTGCGAAGAACTAATCGCATGCGTTCGCAGATGGACAGACAACTAGGTGATTTCATAAGCCTCCTTTTATTTATTTATTTATTTATTTTTTTTTTAAATAAAGGAAGTAGGCTGAAAATGTAATTTTCATGTGAATATTTTGTCGAGTCGATGTTTTCTACCGCGGACCGAATAGAGAACATCCAGAGATATTAAGAAAATTGCTCAATACCGCTGCTAGCGCGTAGTGTGGCATGGAGTAATTGCTTCATAGTGGTTGCTTACTTTTCTGCCCTTCAGATGGAGGCAGTATCTTCCTCCGAAACGTTTTCTGGAACTTGTACCGGTATGTACAGTGTAACATTCCAGGAGGTAGTGCGTTCACTAGAGAGACATGTAACTTCTGACTGGAAGTATTTTGCCGCAAGCCAGCGGAATCAGCTTTTCGAACGCATCTCATTTATTACCAGAGAGCAAGAGCGAATGACTGTAAAACAAAAGAGCACAGTTTTCTCCTTGTGAAAACAATGTAGCAATTGTTGCTCTGATACTTTCTTTCCCTACGACATACTTTTGAAACGTACTGTACAACCTGTTCTCTTCTGGCGACCCACTAAAACCGTGCACATGATGAGTTGTATCAGTTGATCCAGTGTTATTGAATGCCTGTCCGGTAGTTGTGCAGATCCCGTTTCTTTCCCACAGTTGGTGAACAGGTGTCCGCCATATTTACTCTCCTGACACTTGGCTTTCATTGTCCAGTCCAGCCCCTCCTTTCGGTTGTGCAGTTTGTTAACTGCGTTTGCTGCTCCTTCGCGTGGTTGCTTTGCTTCTGATCCACCGGCTGCTTCTTGACGAGTTGATAGTCACAGGAGAGAGAATAAATAAATAAACAAATAAATGTAAAGTACACCATGAAGGCGTATGGAGGAATGGATGTAGAGATCCACTTTTTTTTTTACCTCCGTACTAGCTGGAGAGGCCGTTCACGGTAGCCGTACGGTCTGAGGCATGCACTGTCTTCGCTCACTCGGAAGCCGGGACCGTGGGCTCCAACCCCACACAAGGCATGGATGTTTAGTGAGTGTATTCGTTTATTCTGTGTCTATGTTGTCCTCTGTTTAAGTAGAGGCCTTTCGACGAGCTGGTCACCTGTCCAAGGAGTCCTACCATGTGTGAAAATGATTACGGAACTGAAAGATCAGTCCTATTCTTCGAAGTGTGAGGAAGCGGAGGAAAAAAGAACTAGGTAGAGAAGAGTGCTCAGGTATACGCACCGGCCGTATTGCCCCCAGGAATAGAGCCCCAGGTACCCATTGGATAAGAGTCTGGGTGGGCCTCACACCGGTTTGGACGACGTGGAGAAGAGACAATTCTTGACCCTACAGGGACACGAACTGCGAGCTCTCGATCGTCCAACCCATAGCCAGTCGCTGTACCGACTGCGCTATACCGTTTCCTAAATAAATAAGCCGAACTGAAGAAGACAGAATGAGGGCTGTCAACACACGTGATGCGACGCGACGCGACGAAAGAGGATCCACAGTAACGTGACCAAGTAACACAGTTCGCATTTCAGGCTGGGCCCAGTATTGATGGCTCAAGACAGTTGTACTGCAGACAGTTCCGCTGTCTCTCAGGGTTTCTAAAGGTCTGCATCTGAATGTCCTGCGTTTGTTTGTTCTGCTGTGGGTAGGCGCAAATATATCGCCCGGAGATTTAAACGCTGGTATAGAGAGAGATCTGTGAACCAAATGCAGTGAACAGCTGTAAGTTACATCGCGTCTCATAGTTTATCATTATTAATTTGTCATTCTCTGCTGTTCATGTAGCTGGTCACGGTAGCCGAGCAGTCTAAGGCATGCACTGTCTTCACTCGCTCGGAAGCCGGGATCGTGGGTTCGAATCCCACACAGGGCCTGGATGTTTGGTGTGCGTATGTGCTTATTCTGCGTTTATGTTGTCCTATGTTTAGGTAGTTGCCTTTCGACGAGCTGATCACTCATCCAAGGAGTCCTACCGTCGGTAAAAATGATCACGAAAGTGAGAAATGAGCCCTATGGCCCAAAGCGGGAGCGGGAAGAGGAAATAATAAAAATAACTGATCGTGTATTTCTATACAACAGAATTATAAAGATGCTGCGTGAGAGTATTGTAACACATTGCGCCGTTAGATTGATGCATACGCTTATTGCGGGTGGTACTAATTCTGCCGGTAGTTGCATGTGTCTGTCGTTAGCTGCTGGAAGAATATCTCAAATTCAGTACATTTTCTCCCATTGCTGGATATTACGATGTTACGGTTTGTTTGTGAGAGGCTGCGGTTTCGTCTGCTGCTCTGTTATTACCGCGCATCA
The DNA here is from genome assembly GCF_002891405.2 of Cryptotermes secundus. NCBI lineage: Eukaryota > Metazoa > Arthropoda > Insecta > Blattodea > Kalotermitidae > Cryptotermes > Cryptotermes secundus. The sequence continues at coordinate 424,607 of NW_019720738.1, read as the reverse complement.
AGAAAACTTGACTGTCGTCTCCGGTCTCTACGTATGCAGGGCCCTGACATAGATCAGGCGGCTAATCGCCGGGTTCGATCACAGGTCAATTCTTGTAGGCTTTATGGTGGACAAAGGGGCACTGGGTCGAATTTTCTCCGAGTTCTTCGGTTTCCGCCTCCAATTCTCCTTCCACCAGCTGCTCTACATTCATTAATCGTTTGGCGCTATGTGGTCTCAATACTGACGGCGTCGTTAAAAACCAACAAAAATAACAACATAAGAGCCGGATAGCTCAGTCAGTATAGCGACTGGCTATGGGCTGGAAGACCGAGAGGTCGGAGTTCCAGTCCCGGTAGGATCAAGATTTTTCTCTTCTCCAAGTCGTCCAGACCGGTTCTGGGGGTAAAGCGACCGGGGCGTAAAGCTGACTAATCACCTCCAAATAATGGCGAGGTCAAGAAAGTGTGGATCTATACAGCCACTCCCCCATACGCCTTCATGGCGTAGTGCTTAATTAGTTAAGCACAGGGCAACTTTACGTTTTTTATAACAATATAATGATGCAGTTTCATGCACTCTATACTATTTGTACACTGATGAGTACCAAGAAGAACGGTGATTCTTGCCGTGTTATGTAAATTTCACGTAGGCTACTTTTCTACAGCTTACAGTAAGTAGCATGAGGTATGCGCTAGCGTAGTAGGTTGAGGCACTATGCTACAAGCCGGAATGTCGAGGTTTCGATTCCCAGTGAAGTCACTGGATTTTTCAATTGGCCTAACTCCTCCAACCGCACCGTGGCACTGGGGTCGACTCAGCCTCTAACAGAAATGAGTACCAGGAATCTTCCTGGGTGTAAAGGGCGGCCGGCAAGTAGGGCTGACAGCCTCACCGCCATATATCAGCCCATTTTCTAGCAAATGTGGGAGCCTCGACGTCTCACAATCGTATGGGCCTTCACGGCCTGTTACCCTAAATAATGTAGAGAGGTTTTATTTGCCATTTGAATTATTTTGGAAGCTTTAGGGGCGCCTATGCACAGTTTTATGAAGTCACAAATTGAAGATGCATAGAACCAAGTTGGAAACAAATGAACCGCGCACTGCGCCATGAGGAAAACATAGATACACTCCTCAACACATACCAAGATCTCCCGTTGAATTTCAAAGCATTCTTGAATGAATGGGCTGTTATATAAATGGCTTAACTGTGCTTCTTCTGCGCCAGCCATGTTGTGAAACTTGTTTGAAATTCAGGAATCAGCAGCGTCTGAGAGAGAGAAAGAGATTGTTGTACAACCGATCCCAAGGCCGCCTGGCATATCCACGTTGGAATTCATTGCTTCATTACCTTCTTTTTATGACGATATTGTACACCGTGCATAACATGAACGCGTAATGGAAAGATCATATCCGTCCACACATTTGCCCTCATGTTTGGTTACCTTTGTTTGACCCAATTGCAGTAAAATAATAATAATAATAATAATATCTTCGCAAGTGTTTTAACATTCATAAGGCCTCTGTATATATTGGCATATTGAAGCAGACATTTGAATCGTTCTTTTGTTTTAAACCCGACGCCATCTTAGAGTCTCTGCTTATAGGGTACTTACTCCGAGGCCATATTTCACAGCAAGTAAGTAGCAAAGAATTACGACATAAGAATCCATGTCACTGTGTGCCGTTGCGATTCTGAACTGTAAGGCTAACCTTACGGAGGCATGTGGAATAGACTTAGTATGGAGCAAGACTTCTCATGATTCTTTAAGCCTTATTGGATGCCATATAACTGTAGCAGGTTAGATTTATATATCGTGACGTAACATAGACCCACGTCGCGTCGCTACGAGCGCTGGTGCGGTTGTCGGTTTTCGTTTCTGCAGGTGCGAACTCTGTCGACTTGTTGGTTGCGTGTAGCAACGAAAACAAATGAACTGCACGTTGCGTAACCTTGATGGTGCAGTAATAGCTTCTGTGGCTAGTGAAGAATGAATTGGACAGGATTTGGAAGGAAGAGGTCGCCGCCTAACAGAGGTACAGTACCCCCTCGCTAATCCGGATGTAGGATAATCCAGATTGAAATATGACAAAAGAAAAACGCTGTTCACGGTTGTGTACATACTTGCGATTTAGGAAGGCAGATGAACGACTCGTCTGTTCAGACCAAACTTGGCAGTATTGAAACTCGCATTACGTTCCAAAACAAGTGCAACTTCCGAGCCTTGTATCGTTGAATTAATGTGTTGTCTTTTTAAATGTTTTAAATAAAGGTTCTGCAGTGATTTTTTTGCGTTTATTTTCATTAGTATTATTTGTATCATTAAATTTTCATTTATTTGTGTTGTAAGTATTTTATTGTCTTTTAGGGTTACTTTTTGCTTCACTAATCAGGGTTATCGCCTGATCCGGACAACCTACCCTCCCCAGTTAATCCTGACTTAACGAGGATTTCCTGTACTATCCAGGAATTTGCACGGAGAGAGTAAGAAACAGTACGCAAAACCTCAGTTAGGATAGCCGGTGGCCCGGCAGAGATACGAACTCGGAACCTCCCGAGCATTACCGCCAGACTCACCTGTTCAGTGAGCAACTGTTGATTTGCTTCCAGGACGGGCCGTCTCGCCCCAAAAGGGAGCGAATCCCGCCTGAAAGCGTGTCAGAGAAAGCTGCACCGACCGGCTGCTACCATGGCAACCTCTCGAGATTGTTTCTGATGAAAAGTCAAGGCCCCATTCACATCCAGTCCGACCTTCATATGGAGTTTACGCACATTTCCCACTCTTCGGTGCGTGCCGCTCTGTGAGAAGCGCCCCCCCCCACTCTGTAATATATTTCCTTTCTAATCATTGCCTTGTGTTCTTTTAGATTTTGCATCTCGTTCATGGGTCGACTGCTGGCTGCATACGGAAGCTAATGCCGTCTTTTGACATTGAGAATGCTGACGGTGACATATTGCTGTTAAACGCATAACGTAAGGCCAAATCAGGGCTGTTCAGCTTCAAATAACGGTTCGAATTGTATTGTACTTAGTACATGCGCGCGTCACCTCGTTATGGGGCAAGAAATTAAAAAAAAGTTCATTATACAGTCATAGTTCGGACTTACGACTTAATCCTTTAAGAGCCCAGTGGTTGCCATACGTACCACCCGTTGTAACATACCAAAACTCTGCATTCTGCCCACAGTGTGTCTATGTGTTCCGTATGGTTCTCACAGCAAACAGCGGCTGTTTCCCTAAACAGCAGCAACCGGTTGGGCTTTGTAGCGGTGACGTAATGTTTCCTGTGAGGTACGGGCTGTATATTATTTAGAATAAATTCATTCTTCAAAGGGTTAATGCTTTCTAGAAAAATGGCCATAAGCCGAAAACTTCTGGGTTGATTATAATATGACACGCGTAAGAGTGTTATATCTTTTGGGATATCACGCCGTGTAGTCCGAGTGAACCGATGTTTCGGAGGAACATATCGCCTCCATCATCTGGGTCGAAGAATAAGCCAAATAAGAAAGCGACCTGGAACAGATAGCGGTCTCCGCTTGTTTGGAGTTTTATTATTATGTGTCATGTGAAATCTAGGAGCGGGGATAGCTCAGTCGGTATAGCGACTGGCTGCGACTTGGACGGCCGGGTTTCGATTCCCGGCAGACTCCAGAGTTTTCTCTTCCGCGCAGCTTTCAGGCCGATTGTGAGGCCCACTCAGCCGCCTCACTCCCTGAAGGCAAAGCGGCCGGGAATGAAACTGACCTTTCACCTCCAACTAGTGCCGAGTTTAACAACACGTGGATGTATACATCCACTCCCCCATACGTCTTCATGGCGTAGTGCTGAATTAGTTAAGCAGAGAGACAATTTTACAAGCGATATCAGTGGCCAAGCGGTCTAATTCATTAGATATGTTCTCCCACTCAAGCACTGGGACCGTGAGTTCGAATCCCACTCGAGATATTGAATGTCTGTGTGCGTTTCTTCTGTGTTTGTGTTGTCCTGTATGTCCAAGGAGTCCTACCGACTGTCTGTAAGATCCATAGTTACAAATTAAGGGCATAGGGGGTAGTACGAAAGATACAAGCGAAGAAGAAGAAGAATGAGTTAGTAAAGAAAGGGATTGATTGGTATTCTTATTCCCCAGCCATAATAATAGTTCAGTAGAACTAAATGCGGCTCGCGAGCCACAGTTTCACCACGTCTAGGCTGGTTCTGTGGCCCACCCAACTACCTATCCAATGGATACCGGGATCTCTTTTTGGGGGTGAAACGGCCGCGTCGTCAACCTCCATTTATTTCCAAAGCACAGAATAGTGGATGCATACCTCCACTGTCCCACACACCTTCATGACGTGGTGTTAAGTTGGGTACAGGGCAAAGCGCAGGACATTGGCAGGGCCGCGGAACATGACTAAAGAGCACCTGTTAAACAAGTTGTGGGGCAGGCTGTAGGGGTCATGGCAGGCAGCGATCTGGCGTCAGGGCTGCGCCGTGCACTCTGCTTACCGCTCGAACCTGTCCCGTAGTTCACGCCCACCGCAGAGTTTCGCCCAATGCAGACACGACACAGAGAAATTTCCCTGCAACTTGGTTCTGCACTACACCGCACTTCTTTCAGCCTTACATCGCGATGTTAGGAAGGTAAGAAAAGGGTAAAAGTTGTCCCTGTGCTTAAGTAGTTAAGCACTATACCGTGAAGACGTATGGGGAAGTGGATGTATAGATCCACGTATTCTTGACCTCAGTACTAGTTGGAGGTAAGTGGTCAGCTTCACTCCCCGGCCGCTTTATCCCCCGGTACCCATTGGATACGAGGTTGGGTGAGCCCCAGAACCGGTCTGGGCGACGTGGAGAGGAGAATATTCTTGACTCTACGGAGACTCGAACTCCTACCCCTCGGCCGTCTAGCCCGTAGCCAGTAGCTAACCCAATTTGCGTCATCCCGCGTCTTCAATGCTAGAAAGAACAATAAACTCATCATTATTTTCTGGTAGTTATTTGAGAAACTGTACCACAATGCGGAAGGTTGCGGATTCGATTGCCGACAAGGTCATTGGATTTTTCAATTGACCTAATCCTTCCAGCCGCACTATGGCCCTGGGGTCAACTCAGCCCCTGACAGAAATGAGTACCAGGAATGTTCCTGGGGGTAAAGGGCGGCCGGCTCATAATCTCACAATCTCACCGCCATCTCTGAGCCGATTGTCTAGAGACAATTTGGGAGCCTCGACATCTCACAACCTGTGGGCCTTCACGGTCGGTTACAGGGATAGCTTTTTAAATCATCTTAGAATATATTTCATAACTTGAGTAGGCAGCCTTGCGGAAGGCAGCAGGAGCCATAACTTGTACTCCTCGCCAGTTATCGGGGAGAAAGGGAAATGCGAACAGGATTTTGGTAGGAGACCCAAAGGAAAGAGACCACTACGATGACCTAAACATAGATGGATAAATACTAATATAATTGGTCTTAGAGAAATAGGATGAGGGTTCTGGCTCAGGATAAGGACCTGTGGCTTGGTCTCGTGAATGTGGTGATGTAATTCTTGTTCCGTATAAGTTTTTGCAAGTCCCTGAGTGTCTGAGCAAGTATCAGCTTCTCAAAGAAGGACTCAGCTGAATGTTGTCAGTGAATTCAAGGAGCTGTCCCGCATAGCGATGTTGGGTCCCGTCTCATGTTGAAAGTAGGCTAGTTACATTTTCGTGATACTTGTTGTTTCAAAGATAATTACTGTAGAATTCGAAAGTGCGTTTTTTTTTTATATCTGTGCAAAATGAACCCATCTTCCGCGCTTAATTCTTGAAATATGTTTCGTCCTTAACTCGGCTTACAAACATCCTAGGATATCCTACAACAATCTGCAAAGACAGGAGCAGGTGGCGGTCTGTTGTGCCCTTCTTGCGGGATGCCGATATCACCGTAACGGTAGAAGAGAACTCGCATCTGTCAGCAGGAAACAGATTTAAGGGAGGTCATGGCTCAAATCTCCATGGCAACCACTGTGACAGCCACTTGTATGTATTTCACGTGAGCGAATCGAAATGTAAAATTGTCCCTGTGCCTAATAATTAAGTAACCGAATATGAAGGTGTGTGGGGAGTGGAGGTATAGCTCCATTCATTGATCTCGACACTAGATGGAGGTGAAAGGTAAGCTTCACGTCCCGACTGCATTAACTCTCAGGCTACGTCATACATGTCTTGACTAGGCAACCTTATAGAATAGCCACGTGTTTAGCGAGATAACCGGGTATAGCGATTTTGGTTCCTATCTTTCATTGAAAATAGAGTCTAGTAACTTTTCTAACGATGACGTAACGTTCTACGTCACTGTAAGAAGAGGACACCCTCAGAGATGATTCAGACCCACTATAAGACCTACGTGTAGATGTGAGGATAATATTAAAGTGAATGTTAGAGAAATAGGGTGTGGATTGGTTTCGTTTGGCTAGCGGGCAGGGACCAGCGACGCGGAGTCTGTGTTGATTCTTAATGGAAAGTTGCCATTTTAGCAGCCATCCCGTGGCACTAGAAGTGGTTCTTGTTTCAGCTTGTCGAGAGAGCGTTTACTGCCGTGCGGTTGGAACTTTTCTCGTGCCTAACAATGAAGGAAATTTAATCGTTTTAAGCTCTCACCGCTCTTCCTTCCCTCTCCCCATTGTTGAAACGGAGCGTCTTTTAATATGGGATAATTACTGCTTAGTAGTTTCGGGGTCGCCATTGTTTGGTATGTAAGCCTGTCGTGCGGCAGGTGGTGAAGGGGCCGCGCAGGCGCACTGTGTATATGTACGGTCCCGAAACCGGTCAGGCTGACTCACGCAGTTATTTGAATGATTCATTGCTGATACGAGAGGCGGTATCGTGTTTTCAAACAATCGACGTTTCGGACTAACTTACGACCTCAATCTTCAGGACCTTAGAATAAGCCAGACAAGTAATAAGCTTCTTATAAGATTTGAGGTTTTCACCGCGGTGACTACGAAGAAAGCAGTCATCTGGGATGTGGCGCAATGTAGATATTGTGTTAACCGACGTTTCGGAGGAACGTATCGCCTCCATATTCAGGGAAAAATAAAAAATAAAATCCGCAAGCGAAGAACCAGCATGAGCAGGTGCAGGAGGCGATACGTTCCTCCGAAACGTCGGTTAACACAATATCTACATGTCGCCACATCCCAGAGGTCTGCTTTCTTCAATAAGCTTCTTGATGGTTACTTCCTTGTCTTATTCTTCGGCCCTGAAGATAGCAACAGTACGTCCCTCCGAAAAGTGTGCAAACTTATACCAGACTACGCGACGTCACTTCTCATAACTTGTTTCTCTGTTTATTTCTGGGGTTCCTAAGGATCAAAGAATCTTGAAACTGTTGCACGAGGTGTGATGCATGCTTCTGCAGCCGGTGCTGACCTCTGAGGAGCGCAGAGTTAATGAACTGCGATATACGGAACGTGCTCTGTTGAAACAGATGAAGCAAGAAGGAGCTCTCACCTCGAGGTATGGGAAAGCTGTCCCTCCTTGCTGAAGACTTTACCAGAACATGCCATCGCACTTTCCATCTGATGGGAAAGGTCAAACACCTTTTGCTGACTGCCTGCTGCATCGGCCGTCATGGTCTTGTGGGGAGGGTTGCCTTATCTCGCGGACATTTTGACTCTAGGAAGATTGAAGGAAAGCAGTATAGGCAACAAGCATACAGAAACATACGTACCATCCTTTAAACTTTAATAATGTACATTCCCAAAATATTTACTTACCTGGCATTTGTTTCCCCATCTCGGTTACTGTGGAGTTTGTTATCGTCTGGGATGTGACCTCGGGTAGCCTGGTAGAGGTTTATCGATGTTTCGGAGGAATATATTTCTTCCATTTTCACGTTCAGTCAGTCATGAAACCAGTAAGCAGAACAGCACCGGCCTTTATCTGCATGAACAATGACACCCTACAAATTTCTCCCCTGAAGAGGGAGGTAACAATATTTGCGAAACACCGCATGGTGCAAAGACGCAGGGAGAGTAGAATCAGCATGAACAGTGAGCCTCAGAACTTCAGTTGTCAGTAATTCCTTTCCGCGAGTAGCGTCTTCCGGTGGCCGACGCGACGCTTCTCCCCACTGTGGGAACGCTGGCGAGTGAAAGTTGTCTGCGGCCCCGGTCAGCCATTCCGCGGCGCCGCAATTTCCCTCCTCATATTTTACTGTTTATTTCTTACGTCCTCATTCATTTGCGTCTCTTTCCTTCCTTTGTTTGCACAACCTTTGAATCGAGGTTCGATTTCTGGGAGGGACAGGAAATTTTTGTCCCCTAGACACCGTCCAGACCGTCTCTGGGGCCCAATCAGCCTCCTATCCAATGGGTACCGGGGTTTTCCCCACGGGGTTAAAGCGGCCGGAACGTGAGGTTGACCACTCACATGCACCTAGTGCGTGTAGCTGTACCCCTACTCCGCTACACGCCTTCATGGCGTGGCGCTTAGTTAATTAAGCGCGGGGACAACTGAAGCTGGGAGCGCTCTGCCCGTTGCATGATAACGTGAGAACCTGCTGCTGCTTTTAAGGATCTTGTTGCACGGGAAACGTAGAAACTCGCGAGAAAGTGTAAGATCATAAATTCATTGGCCTCTGAACGAGAAGTCCTGTCATGGTCGAGATGACATCTTTGCCTTTCCGCTTCTGTTGTTAGCCTGATGCCATCCCACGTTACGTTTCACTTTACCATCAGGAGGTCTTTTCAAAGCACTTCAGCTGTCTTGTATGTTAAACAGGCAGTGATCTGCACAGCGGGCCCGCAGAGGAGACAATGACATCCTTTGTGTCTCCTCCAACCTCAGCATAACGATTACGTGACAGCCCGCTTTTTTTTTTACCGTGAAAATATTCCTTTTACTCTTGTGTATTTTTCTGTGTATATATTTCTGCTCGTAAATTTGAGTTTATTTCCTTATAACTTTAGAAAGTTTTAGACATCCTTTTATAACAATGATTATTACGTGGTGAGTTTATGCAGAAAATTAGAAGGCAGGGGATGTAAAGGATCACGAATGGTCAATAAAAACCACGGAAGCTTAGGTCGGAGGGGGGGGGGGAGTCGACATAAAACGAACATTTTTTTCCCCGTTCTTTCTTTTACAATTATGACCAAAAGTTATGTAGACGGGGTTTGGATTGACAGTTGTATTTATTAAAAACCTGCAGCGCGTAACTACAAGAAACTACAACGCTATCGCTAGTGCACTACAGCATGTAACAGTTCTCCTCAGCCTGCTTTGTCTTCACCAGTCGTTGCCTCATGACGGATCCCAACAATATCCTCTGCTTCCGTGCTCACTTTCTTACCGGCTGGCGAATGTCCCGCAACTGACACCTTGCTCCAAATGTCGACTCTCAACTCTGTAACTGAATTCTAGGCTTCTTTTGCTTATAATATCTCGGCACGTACCGCACAGAAAACACCGTTCCTCTGTTGCTGTTTCCAGTTGTTGCCGTTTGCGAAGCTGTTGCCCACTGACGGCGATCTCTGCTGCCTTCACAGTCCTTGCCTTGAGTAAATAGCCCGCGATATGTAACTTAGTATGGCAACTTTTGAAGTCACAAACACAAGTTTCCTAAACAAATTTTGGTTAAAATTAAAATCTCTTCTTTCTTTATTTCTTGGCGCTACGGTTCATAGAGCTCCTACGAGATTTTCCTCTTCTACATATTTTAAAAATTTGGGGGAGGGAAATCTCGACGAAGGTGTGTGGTCCAGCAACTGTGCAAGGGTTCACAGAATCAGCTTACGAAGTATGGCGACCGGCTACGGCCTTGACGACAGAGGAATAGGGTTCGATTCTCGACAGGCGTAACTTTTTTTCTCTCCTCCGCAGCGTCCACACCAGCCCTGGGACTTAACCAGCCTCCTGTCCAAAGGCTTTCGGAGGCTCTTTCCCCGAGAGTAAAGCGAACCACTCACCTCAATCTAACGGCTCTAAACCCACGCCCTCCCACAAGCTTTCACGCCGAGATGCATAATTCTGCACCGGAACCGCGTTAATGTACCCAACGTATGTAATATAAATTTGTGATTCTCATCAGGGGCCATGTTTCACGGGGCACGCGGTAGCGTAGTTCGTTGAGGCATAAGATATAAGCCGGAAGGTCACGGGTTCAATTCCCGGTGAGATCATTGGATTTTAAATTGATCTAATACTTCCAGCCACACTATGACCCTGGAGCGGACACAGCCTCTAACAGCCCTCGCGTGAGGCTGACAACATCACCGCCATCTGTGAGTCGATTGTCTAGAAAATATGGAAGCATCGACGTCTCACAACCTTGTGGGCCCTCACGGCCTCTTACAGGGAGAGGTAAAGGTAAGGTCCCTGTGAATAACTAATTAAGCACCACGCCATGAAAGAGTAGATGTATAGAGCCACATTTTCTTGACCTTGACACTAGCTGGAGTTGGGTGGTCAGCTTCACGCTCGGACCGCTTTCCCCCCCTGGAAAGACCCCGCGGTACCCATTGGATAGGGGGTTAGGCGGACCCCAGAGTCGGTATGGACGGCGTGGAGAAGAGAAAATTCTTGACCCTACCGGGATTCGAACTCCGACCCTTGGTCGTCCAGCCCATACCCAGTCGCTATACCGACTGCTATCCTGGCTCCATATAATATACAGGCAGACTTATAAACTGATGGGGGAGGAACACTCGTTCAATTATCATCGAGGATGAGAGAGATCTGTAATTTTCGCGGGTGTTCATATCTCTTCCTGTTCNAGTCGACCCTAGGGCCATAGTGCGGCTGGAAGGATTACGTCAATTGCAAAATCCGGAGACCTTATCGGGAATAGAACCCGTGGCATTCCGGCATGTAGCATTATTATGTGGCAGACAGGTAAACTTATAAACTGATGATGGGGGAACATTCGTTCAATTTTCATCGAGGATGAGAGAGATCTGTAATTTTCGCAGTGTTCATATCTCTTCCTGTTTTGAATACGGAAGTCGTACACACAGCGCTCGCCCAATTTTGCTTAATGACCCCGAAAAGTACACAACTTGCGGGGTGACGGTAATATTCGACATGAAGTGCATGTCCTATTCTTCTCTGTAACTGCTGTCAGGAACATTTTCTGCTCCGTTACATGTTGAGCGAGTGCGCCCGGTTGCACAGGAGGGTGTTCGTATAACACGTCCTTCATATTCATTCAATTTGAACCAAATATGGAATATGCAACCATAATTTAACGAAACTCCCCGATGTCGAATTTCATGAAAATTCGTTCTGCGGTTTCTATAATTGCTTCATTCCTGACAGGCAGACGGACAGTTGGAATTTGTCGCGTCCCGTAATGGAGAAATGTCTGAAAACTGAAACCCTTTGTGTTTGAATGGACACCCTAGCCGTCATGCAACCGGACCATTCATCTACCTGAATTCATTGGCTTGTCAGCACGGCCTTTCATCTCTTCACCAGCAGATGTCAGTGGCAGTTATAATGTTCAGTAAAAGCACTTTTCCGAAGTTTTCTTCTTAGTATGTGATCTGGTTTGTAATGTTGACTAGAATGCATGAAGAGAATAATATTTTAACAGATAATAGAACAATTTTTAAAATATACTGTTAAGACAGATTTATTTGAGTGAAGAATGCTTGTATATCCCGCAGCTGAAGCTATGCGTGATAGGTTATACATGGGATGGTTTGTGAGTTAGTTTTTACCTTTGCGCAGCGGCAATATCGTAACCAATGAGGTGTATCCGAGGTGCGATTATTGCTAGTTGAAAACTTTAACCAATACCCCGCCAGATCGACGTGAAATATCGTCGGTGATGGCAATTTTTGAATGCTCCTACGGGGGCGAATTTTCGTTGAGCGTACTGCATGTGAGTTAACTTTGTATTGGAGACAAAACTATTTACGTGTTGTTTGTTTGTTGTGGTTTTCTGTTTTAATTTTCTTTCAGATCATTGGTCTTTTAGAAGTGCATGACATTATTGTGGTTTTACGGGTTGAAACGCCGCGTAGTTCACAAGGAGCCAAAGTTTTCGGAAGTACATACTGCTTCTATCTTCATAGACAAATAGTACCAAATAAGAACCAGGCGATAAGCCGAGCGAACTGTTCGTGGAAATCCGACCTGATATAGGCGTTTATTCTGCTAACACTGTCTCTACGCACAGACGAAACAGACAATTGTCACTCTTCCACTGGCTCTGAGTCTACGTACAGACGGAACAGACAATTGTCACGCTAACACTGGCTCTGAGTCTACATACAGACGAAACAGACAATTGTCACTCTTCCACTGGCTCTGAGTCTACGTACAGACGGAACAGACAATTGTCACGCTAACACTGGCTCTGAGTCTACATACAGACGAAACAGACAATTGTCACTCTTCCACTGGCTCTGAGTCTACGTACAGACGGAACAGACAATTGTCACGCTAACACTGGCTCTGAGTCTACATACAGACGAAACAGACAATTGTCACTCTTCCACTGGCTCTGAGTCTACGTACAGACGGAACAGACAATTGTCACGCTAACACTGGCTCTGAGTCTACATACAGACGAAACAGACAATTGTCACTCTTCCACTGGCTCTGAGTCTACGTACAGACGGAACAGACAATTGTCACGCTAACACTGGCTCTGAGTCTACATACAGACGAAACAGACAATTGTCACTCTTCCACTGGCTCTGAGTCTACGTACAGACGGAACAGACAATTGTCACGCTAACACTGGCTCTGAGTCTACATACAGACGAAACAGACAATTGTCACTCTTCCACTGGCTCTGAGTCTGCATACAGAATGAACAGGCAATTGTCACGCTTCCACTGCCTCTGAGTCTACATACAGACGGAACAGATAGTTGTCACGCTTCCACTGGCTATGTCTCCCAGTCCTTTTCGGCTTGGACTGACTGATCTACATCAGACAGGATTTTCGAGGCGCGGTTGGCTATGCTTGCCGTCTGCTTATATTTTTCTTGTTTGGATTATTTTTTTCATCCTGAAGATAGAGGCAATATATTCCTCCGAAGTACGCGACGTTACACCGAAGGAGAGCGCCTCCACCTCATCCAATTTCTTGGCCGGCTGAAGTCTACTGTCAGCGCCTCAAGAAACCTGCTGTACTATGAACCGTCGCAATGACTGCGGTGATGCATTCTGATTGGATCGCTGTATCCATATTTCAACGTGTGGCGTGTACAAATAAGAGGACACGCCGCTTCGTTACGAAATGAGAATGACAGACCCGACCTCTCGTCAGAGAGGGCGCCCCAAATGGACAGGACAGCAACTTTCACAAAGAAGAAAACATCTGGTCATGAGCCCCAGCTGGGGCTCGACACCAAGACAGACAGACTGACTGACCGTCAGTTGCAACATGACTTTGACTTTACGAAATGAGACTAAATATGGGGGCTATTTACAGGAACTATTTAACGAGAACATCTGCCGAAGACTTTGAGCAGTTCTCAAGGGTTCAGTCTCCCTTTAAGACTGAAATCCAGATGAAGAGCCAAATGCATAATAGTGACCTTGTGGTTAATGAGCAAGTAATTGCATGACTTAATATGACTGATGTGTTGCGTATCGGAGACGGATAAGTNTTGGATTTTAAATTGATCTAATACTTCCAGCCACACTATGACCCTGGAGCGGACACAGCCTCTAACAGCCCTCGCGTGAGGCTGACAACATCACCGCCATCTGTGAGTCGATTGTCTAGAAAATATGGAAGCATCGACGTCTCACAACCTTGTGGGCCCTCACGGCCTCTTACAGGGAGAGGTAAAGGTAAGGTCCCTGTGAATAACTAATTAAGCACCACGCCATGAAAGAGTAGATGTATAGAGCCACATTTTCTTGACCTTGACACTAGCTGGAGTTGGGTGGTCAGCTTCACGCTCGGACCGCTTTCCCCCCCTGGAAAGACCCCGCGGTACCCATTGGATAGGGGGTTAGGCGGACCCCAGAGTCGGTATGGACGGCGTGGAGAAGAGAAAATTCTTGACCCTACCGGGATTCGAACTCCGACCCTTGGTCGTCCAGCCCATACCCAGTCGCTATACCGACTGCTATCCTGGCTCCATATAATATACAGGCAGACTTATAAACTGATGGGGGAGGAACACTCGTTCAATTATCATCGAGGATGAGAGCGATCTGTAATTTTCGCGGGTGTTCATATCTCTTCCTGTTCTGAATACGGAAGTCGTACACACAGCGCTCGCCCAATTTTGCTTAATGACCCCGAAAAGTACACAACTTGTGGGGTGACGGTAATATTCGACATGAAGTGCATGTCCTATTCTTCTCTGTAACTGCTGTCAGGAACATTTTCTGCTCCGTTACATGTTGAGCGAGTGCGCCCGGTTGCACAGGAGGGTGTTCGTATAACACGTCCTTCATATTCATTCAATTTGAACCAAATATGGAATATGCAACCATAATTTAACGAAACTCCCCGATGTCGAATTTCATGAAAATTCGTTCTGCGGTTTCTATAATTGCTTCATTCCTGACAGGCAGACGGACAGTTGGAATTTGTCGCGTCCCGTAATGGAGAAATGTCTGAAAACTGAAACCCTTTGTGTTTGAATGGACACCCTAGCCGTCATGCAACCGGACCATTCATCTACCTGAATTCATTGGCTTGTCAGCACGGCCTTTCATCTCTTCACCAGCAGATGGCAGTGGCAGTTATAATGTTCAGTAAAAGCACTTTTCCGAAGTTTTCTTCTTAGTATGTGATCTGGTTTGTAATGTTGACTAGAATGCATGAAGAGAATAATATTTTAACAGATAATAGAACAATTTTTAAAATATACTGTTAAGACAGATTTGTTTGAGTGAAGAATGCTTGTATATCCCGCAGCTGAAGCTATGCGTGATAGGTTATACATGGGATGGTTTGTGAGTTAGTTTTTACCTTTGCGCAGCGGCAATATCGTAACCAATGAGGTTTATCCGAGGTGCGATTATTGCTAGTTGAAAACTTTAACCAATACCCCGCCAGATCGACGTGAAATATCGTCGGTGATGGCAATTTTTGAATGCTCCTACGGGGGCGAATTTTCGTTGAGCGTACTGCATGTGGGTGAACTTGGAGACAAAACAACATGGCATTATTGTGGTATTATGGGTTGAAACGCCGTGTAGTTCACAAGAAGCTCAAGTTTTTGGAAGTAGATACTGTTTCCATCTTCAGAGGCAAATAGTACCTAAGCAAGAACCAGGCGATAAGCCGAGCGAACTGCAGTGGAAATCCTACCTGATATAGGCGTTTATTCTGCTAACATTGACACTACGCACAGACGGAACAGACAGTTGTCACTCTTCCACTGGCTCTGACTCTACGTGCAGACGGAACAGACAATTTTCACGCTAACACTGGCTCTGAGTCTACATACAGACGGAACAGACAGTTGTCACGCTTCCACTGGCTCTGAGTGTTCCATAAATGCCGGAAAGTTTTTCAGTAGCTGCAGATTTGGCTTCTCCTCAAAAAGGGCTCAGCTCAATAAGTAGTTAAGTAAGTCTGTAGCTTACAATGAAAGCTGAAGAGTCTGAGTAAAACTAAGAGAATCTTTGTTAGTACCGAAGTTTTCTCCTTCCAACTGAAACTATGTACCTCCCGGCGCCTTGCCCGGTAGCGTAACGGAGCCGTTTGTTATTAATGAAGCTGTCGGTTTCCATGCAACCGGAGTCATTTGCTGGCAGCCATATTTCATTAACGGTTAGGACACCTCATTTGTTTCTTGTAATGTTTTTGCAGGTACTCAATGAATATTCTTCACAATGAACATGTCGTGTAAGCTAAATCATTTGTCGTGGTGACGGAAAGCAGCTGTTGAGAGTAACAGCAACTTGGAAGCGTCATGTGCTCTGTGCGGTGCTTGTCTGCGCACAGTGGGTTGTTGGTTATTGGGGCTTTTGTCTAATTAATGAAACAAATGCTTCTGATAAGAGAACTCGCTGTGTATAGCAGTTTATTATAAATCACACCTTTCAACTTCTTGCCTGTTATGTGGGATTTGAGGTTATACAACGATGGTTATGCCTTCTTTCCACCTGCTTTCTTCGACACTGAAGATGGAGGCCATATGTTCCTCCGAAACGTCGTTTGATTTTCGAATGACTACTCCGCGTTATATCCCAGGAGATAGAACTTTTCTTGCCTCTTATTTCATGACTTTTTGGGATTCAATCATATTGCTACGTGCAAATTTTAAAACGACTTTATCTTCTGAGATGTGACGGCGTGTAGTTTTGTTGAAGTTTGGAAATGCTCCTTCGGTAACCTCTACCAGACTATACGGAGTGAACTCATCACAGAATGTGTTACTCTACCTATGTATTGATTTTGTGAAATGAATTCAAGAACTATCAGCGAATACTTAGTAACCAGTTTTCGTGAAGTTTTTCCCGACAGGATTCGCCGCCATTTCTAAAGCGTAGGAAAGCGGTGCCCCATACTGTCTGGGGCGGCCGCCTGAGTCCGTCCTTCCTGTTGTACACCCATGTTCTGGAATATTTGAATATAANGATAAATGACAAGACCTTGTATGTAATGTAGTATGTACGGAGTCATCTACAAACAGTGGTTGTGTAAGGCGGTTTGTTGTATGTAGTTCCTATGTACTTCTGTATGTAGGAATTAAAAGGAAAGAGAAAGGACCACTGGGCTGCGCCTTCATTTGTGCTGATAGATCACAAACACCTGATCTGTGTACACTTTTAATGAAACGAGATGTTGGCCAATTGTCCGTTCATTGTTGTATGTGCAGCACTTTTTAGTTTAATAGATTTGTAAAGGNCTACCTCCATGAACTTCTCCGTTCACTTAGGTTTCTCAAGATCTTATACATTCGGTAGGACTCCTTGGGCCGGTGATCAGCTCTTCGCAAGGCCTCTACCTGTACACAAACACAGAAAAACGCACACACACAAACTAAACATCCATGCCCTCAGTAGGATTCGAACCCACGATCCAGGTTTCCAAGCGAGCGAAGACATTACATGCCTTAGACCGCTCGGCTACCGTGACCGGCTCAGATTCCTCCTTAACCCTCTAAAATCCTGTGGTTACTATATAAACCACCCGATTTAACATACTGAAACTCCATTCTGCCCACACAATGCATTTATGTGCTTCGTGTGGCTCTCACAGTAAACAGCGACTGTTTCCCCAAGCAGCATTAACCGGTTGGGCTTTTTAGCGGTGACGTAATGCGTTTCCTGTGAGGTAGGAAATTAATTGTTATATATCACGTAGAAGCAATGTAATATTGTTTGTAAATCCGAAGCATTCGGCAGTATAAATATTGGGCGGATTTAGGTAGCATTTTGTAGCGGCGTTGAAATTGCCAGCAGTGGTTCACTTGCTTCTGCAGCTAGCAGCAAGAGCCGCAGGCTGGTCTAGACATGCGTGCTGGGAGCGCTATTTCCGCATTCTGGAAACTCTCACAGCCTCTACCAGATTCGGCCCGCAAGGCAACTGTGCTGATGGTGACGGTTACGTACTGGAGGAGAAGGAATCGTTGCAAACAAAGGACGACTGGGGAATCTGGGTTCGATTTCCCGGCTTTGGGGCCTCCCCAGCTGCAGGAGCTTGAAACTGAGCACACACCTCCATCTAGTATTGAAGTCATGAATGCGTGGATTTATACCTCCATGTTCCATCCATTTTTATTGCATAGCGATTAATTAATTAGAGGGATGTCATTACCGTTACTTCATTTCTGGGGTTAAACACGCCGAGCAAGAAGGTGACAGCAAGCAGACCTCTGCTTCTTGCTTCACTTCCACCCTGAAGATGGAGACAGTATGTTACCCCCAAACGCAGTGCCCTGCTTGCTGTCTGTTTCATGATAGTTTCTGTCTTGGCTTATTCTTCGAACTTGATGCCGGAAGGGATGTACACGTATGCTGGCGAAATTTCCGTTGACTTCTAGAGGACAGCACGGTGCTGTATCACAGAATATTAATACGTCACGCCTAAAGTGCGACCCCTGTGCTGAACGCGGGAACGTGGTGAAATCATTAGAAGACCGCATTCGGAATTCCTTCACGCCCTCTCCAAGCCACTTCTCTCTGCTTCCTTTTCATGTGGGTTTCGTGATGCAAACCCGAGTTGAGATGCGTGCAGCCATCTTGCAAGACATATATACATAGCCTGCATGCGCCGAGCATTCCCATTCAGGATACACTCGCTTCAGACCCCTGCGGGGACACCACTTGTCCTCACTGGGATCTCAGATCCTGACGGCGGCTGTGAACATCGCGAACTTCTGAGTTGTAACTCTTAGTAGCCCCGTAGAAGATTACAAGGGTCACAGAGAAATCTGCTTAAATCTTTAGGGTAGAGGATGGTAGGTGCCCTGAAGAAGAAGGTAGGAGAACTCTCCGAAACGTTGATAAGCGTCTACAAAACTACATGATATCGCATTCTAAGGACAGTAATTGTATTCTGAGTGATGATTCCCGTGGGTTCCTCAAGTTTGGCCACGACCTCTTCCTTCCACATCCTCTCGGATTCATTTCTCACGCATCAACCTGCCGCTCCACTCTGTATAATTTGAGATACCGACAACGTGTCTTAAGGACCTTGATCCATGAATTGGCTGCTATAGGACCTTGGAGCACGTACTGCTGTTCTCTGGCCGAAACATCCTTGAAATGAAAGTAGGCTTATGCAGTCTCCATCCTGTCTATGTTTCTGTTTCCCCCGCCCTCATTAACTCTTGAATGCCTGAACCAGTATAACATGGCACATGAGTCCACCTCAACAGCGTATTCATAAATCCCTCCCATCGGTCTGTGTGTCCGTATGTGTATTTCCTATCGGTGCTAGGCAACGGCACGGTAAAAACATTACCACGGCAACGAATACACATGCAACAATAGAATAATTGTTTGACGTGCCGTTTTCTATGTGATGCGTGCCGTGTGAAGGAAAGTAGACGGTTCTTCCTGGAACTTCTTGTTCAACTATCATGGAATCTGAGCCCATCTCAACGGCGTACTTCATAAATCCCTATCAGTCTGTATGTATGTGTATGTTACTAGGCAACGGCTTGGTAAAATATTACCGCTGCAGCGAACACACAAGCAGTATTAGAAGAATTTTTGGACGCGTCGTTTTCTGTGTGGTCCGTGTCATGTCTAGGAAAGTAGACGGTTAGTTCTTCCCAGAACTTCTTGTCCTGCTATCTAGCTGCGCCACACCGATGGCAGCTGCTATCTGGAGAGAGTCACGGTGACCCTCCGGGCAAGAGGTCGCCCAGCTCTGGTTTCCAGGGAATGTGAAGGCACGGCAGGTTATGTTGCCTGCCTGGGTCAGAAAGAAAGTTGTTCTTGCGATGTAGGCCGATACAACGAAAGTGCAGGTCGTGTTGATATTTGGCCGGTTTCGGCAAATTTGGATCGTTATCCAGCGACATTCTGCACCCACAAAACGGGAAACCAAACATTTTGTGTCCCTTCCGAAGAGGCATGAACACGTGCATATGGGATCGCACCCCTTTAGTTTCGCCTTGTGCTCTGGTATGCATCTGCTCTTTGTGAAACCTTCAGAGCCCACACCAGAACTGTGCATTCTGCCCACACAGTGTACTTATGTGTTCCATATGGTTCTCACAGTAAACAGCGACTGTTTCCCCAAACAGCAGTAACCGGTTGGGCTCTGTAGTGGTGACGTAATGTTTCGTGTGAGGTACGCACTGAATTGCTATATGTTATTCAGAAGAAATCCAGTGTTGTTTCTACTACATTAATCATGACCGATAAGAGGAAAAATTCTACAAGTGGCGACGGTGCTGCCGAATAACCGCGCCTGTAAGTCTGTGACACTGGAAATTGAGGCTGAAATAATGGAATTCGGTGATTGTGTAATGCTAGAGTGTGATGTCTGCCACAAGTCTCATTTATCTGCATCGGATAAGTCCAGGATCCTTTAGGCAGTAGAGAGAGCTCGCCATCTGTTAGCGACAGCGGCAAGAAATTGCTGAATCTGGAAGACATTGACACTGTCTGGGTGCGTGATGAAGCCCGGCGCCTTGCTCCCTCAGTTCTAAGAGATATTCAGGCCAGTTCTTGAAGTTTCTGAACCTTGTACGTTCCGCTTCAAGCTGTATGATTGCCGATTTTTTTCTTTTGTTTCCCTCGTTCAAGGAAGTAATTCCCAATTATAACATTTCCCTACGGGAAATAGCGATTCGCATTAAGAAATTTCTGTCTACAGTTCGCTTTATGATATGACCTCATTGTTAGCCGGGCCTTTCAGCAGGTGCTGGAGCCATTTCCGCTCCTGCTGTGATGAGACTCGTCTGCTCTTGAGCGGGCTGAGCACACGTGAATTGGAAAGTGGCTGGAATCAGTGAGATGCTGACCCCGTATAACGCTTTGATGAAGGACACGATTTCTCCAAACACGGTTTACTGTCAGCAGCATTTAATGTTGTAATGAGTAGCAGACGCTAACGAACAAACATCACCACAAAAGCGCACTGTCCAGTAGTTTGTGTGGCCTACATTGAATAATGTGACGCGAAGTGAGGGGAAATTTGTTTGCCCGGAGCTACCCTCCGATTTGTTTCGAAGACGCGTGCTACGGAACCAACGTAGCAGGTTGCCCTGGAGGGCAACTGTCGCTACTAACACAAAGTAAAATGTATGTATATTTGAGAGGTGCGTTGGGCAGACGGGATTGTACATATCGTGACATGAGGGGTCAAAGCCCACTCCTCCTTCAGGGGCCACTGTCTCACAACAGATTCGGGCTGACTTAAGTCAAAGTCAAAAAGTTAGGTTACTACCGACGGTCAGTCGGCCAGTCGCTCTCGGTGTCAAGCGCCTATCTGGGGCCCAAGACCACTTCTTCTTTTACTGCCAGACAACTGCGAATTTGTTGATTTGGGGCGTCCTCTCTGACGAGAGGACGGGTATTTCGTTTGCAATTGCTGCTGGTCCTCGCCAGCGCAGTCATTCTCGGGTCCGAGTCTCGAGGGACTCATGATTACATTTTACTGTCTCAGATTCGAGACTCCCCCAAACTGGAGGGCCAGGTCCCCGTATTTATATCCTCCAGGAATTGGGTGGCCCCGTTATACCCCCGGGTATTGGGTTCCCTTTTCGTCGCCTTCTACGACTCGCAAGGTTACGATGGAGGTGTTCGAAACCACCTCCACGCGTACCTGGACTGACTATCGGAATCAGAGTCAGAGCTACCTTACGCCAATCAGTTCGTCTTGGCGCCAAGTTCCTTGAGGATCACGACCAGAGATTTCTCTTCCAACTGAACCCTTGCGGTCATAGTCCTTATGTAACTTCCTCTCTGACGAGAAGATGGGTTTCTCTCTTATGAATATGCTTGGCCTTTCGCCAAGTCTACGTATCGCACTTATAGCGGGTTACTGAAGATTCGTCCTTGTGCGCTAAACAAGTCCTCCGTCAGTATTTGTCTGTATTGTATCTGAGGCTCTAACGGCGGTCATTTAAGCAGTTCTGTTTTCTCTTATGTGACGCCGCGTAGTTTGGTAGAGTTAACCCTTCTTCTTGCTTGTTGGTTGTTTGCTTGGCTTATTCTCCGACCGTGAAGATGAAGACAGCATGTTCCTTTGAAACATTTGAATTCCTACCGGACTGCACGGCGTCACATCCTAGAATATGGTGCTGTTAGGATGTAGAGCCCGAAGTAGGACACTACCTGCAATCCTGTTTCCACCGGATGTGCTTTTCCGTCACATGAGATGTTGCCTCTGATTGGACGATATTCTTACCAACATTCCAAGCAAACCCACTAACCTTATTTTTACCAGATCTAGTGGTACGGGTATTGCATTTCACAGTTTAATGAACACACACTTCGTATGTGAGTTGCCGTACTTGCAGAACGATGAATGACATGCCAGGCTGTGACAAAATTGCAACGACTAATGTACGGTTTGTTATCGCCACTGGCTTCTAACTTACGAGGTACAGTCACACTTTTAGACGTGGCCCGTGTCTTCTATATGCGCAGTGGAACTGATGGAGTGAAATATTAAAGCTGCATGTCTGTGATCCAGCAGATGAACGCTGCTCATAGTCTACACTCACACTGTATCTCACCACTGTGTTCTTTAAACGGACGTCAAAGCGACTCCTAATCCATTATTAATATCAGATTTCCGCTGGCTCGGAACCCAGCGGTCACACCAAAATAATTGCAGTGTACATTCTTCCTTACACTACAGTGATTCAGTGCTATTGGAACATGAACTTTTCAACTTAGAGGTAAAGCGAGAGTTGACCCTGTGGTCAATGAATTAAGTACTCATACCACTCCGTGAAGACGTACGGGGAAGTGGAGTTGTAGCTCCATCTTCGATACTAGCTCAAGAAGGAGGCACGCAGTAGCGTAGTTGGTTGAGGCACTATGATACACGCCGGAAGGTCGGGTGTTCGATTACCGATGAGGCAGTTGGATTTTTCAATTAACCTAATCCTTTTAGCCGCACTATGGCCCTGGGGTCGACTCAGTTTCTAACAGAAATGAGTACCAGGAATCTTCCTGGGGCTGAAAAGCCACCGGTGAGTAAGGCTGACAATTTCACTGCCATCTGTGAGCCGATTGTCTAGAAAATGTGGGAGCCTCGACGTCTCACAACCCTGTGGGCCTCCACGGCCTGTTCCAGGGATAGCTTCACCTTTACTAGATTAAGAAGAGACCAACTTTCCTGTCCTGCCGCTTCTCCCCGGGGGCGACTGTCCCAGGTACATACGTAATAGCAGGTCCGCTGGATACCAGAGCCGGTCTGAACGCTGTGAAGAAGAAAAAAGTCTCTCCCCTGTCAGGATTCGAACCCATATTCTAGTCACTAGAGGTACTGTCCCGGCAGTTGCTTGGAGCAGCTGAAGAAAGCCACGAATGTTCTGAGTGTGGGACGGAATTTAAATGGAAGTTCCTGCTTTGCGTTTTGCATACGGATCGCTGAGGATGTGCAGCTGTTGCAGCCGATAGATGTGCCTGGAAGCCATCAGCAGGCGAAACAATACCAGCCGGTGCCACGTAATAATACGCCCAGAATAACAAGCAGATAGGGCCATATTACAACATATCAGTAAGGAATACTTTCACCAGTATCATAATATAATTACGGACCTTACTGCCAAATGGACATAAGGTCATTTTGGCAATCACTTCCATGACACAGATCTAATCGAGAAACTCTCCAGTGGCGAAACAATGGGTTGGGGGGGGGGCATTATGATCAGTCCTGCCAACTTATGAAATTGTTCTCGTGTTAAATAATGTGCATACGTAATCCTTAGAAATCCCGTGATGTTTATGTCAAGAGTCGGCTCCAGTCACCTTACTGATCCGTGGAATTAAGAAGCGAATATTAACTTGTACTCACACAGAACGAGGGGCAGAATGGTTTGGAAAGGCAGGGGTTGGTGGGAGGGTAATATTGAAATAGAGCTTACTGCGATAGCATATGAATGGGTGGACTGGATTCATCTGGCTCAGGACAGGGACCGGTGATGGCTCTAGTGGACACGGAAATGAACCTACGGGTTCGAGGGAAGGTGGAGAATTGTTTGATTAGGTGAGCGGCTGTCAGCTTCCCAAGAAGAGTTGTTGCCTCAGTTAGCCACTGTCATAAGTGGCCTCCTGTCAGTGGTCAAGCGCTTAGAGCTCCTGTCTCTTGGCCTGAAAGTCAAGGGTTCGAATGTTGGCAAGGAGACAGTTTATTTTAATTGATGTTTATCGTGATTTTCCTCAGTTCCTTCAGTCATATTTCGGGATATTACCTCATTAGGCTAGCTCTATCTATCGGACCCAACTGGGTAGGTTTTACCTGAGGACGGGGACAGACTCCAGTGTCCGAAACGTTTTGTGTTTTGAAAAGAACAGGACGGTTTTAGAAAATAGACAAGACGATGGATAATGTCCATAAACATGGGCTATACCATCGTCACAAACTTCTAGATGTTATTTACACTCTGAA
The DNA here is from genome assembly GCF_002891405.2 of Cryptotermes secundus. Classification (NCBI taxonomy): domain Eukaryota; kingdom Metazoa; phylum Arthropoda; class Insecta; order Blattodea; family Kalotermitidae; genus Cryptotermes; species Cryptotermes secundus. The sequence continues at coordinate 400,649 of NW_019720738.1, read as the reverse complement.
TTGCTGTGCACTGACCATCAGGGTGGCTGTTTCGAGTCGTGTAAAGTAACGCAACTGCAAATGCAATTTGGAATGTAGCCCTACAACTGGAACTCCTAAAAGGTGAAGCTATCCCTGTAACAAGCCGTGGAGGCCCATAGCGTTGTGAGACGTCGAGGCTCCCACAGTTTCTAGGCAGTCGGCTCACAGATGGCGGTGAGGTTGTCAGCCTTACGCGCCGGCCTGCCTTCACCCCAAGGAAGATCCTGGTACTCATTTCTGTTAGGAGCTGAGTCGACCCCAGGGCCGTAGGATTAGTTCACTATAGGGAATCGAACCCGCGACCTTTTGGCTTGTAACATAGTGCCTCAAATATATACGCTACCACGTGCCCCCGCTGCTGCTGCTGCTGATGATATTAATATAACTTAAAATTAAATGTAAATAATGTAAAAATTATTTTTCATTCATCAGTCATCTGTCAGACGACAGGTCCACAGTCTCTTCCAAAACAGTTCCTCCACTTAATGCGATGCGATCTTCTGTTTTTGGAAAGAGACTATCCAGGAAAAGTGATAATGTGGTAGTTTTTCCATTTGCTTTCCACATCGCAGTACAACAGCCGTTCAAACCGCTCTGGTCACGTCAATTGCTATACGAACTTGAACCATCTCGAGCATCATTTGCTCTATGCTTCAAGTCGCTGCTGATGACGCTGCTTCCGGCATCAGTTTTTGGTTTTTGGTGTCTCTCTTCGTCTGATGCCTACCCTTTGACCTGTCCAGCAAGGGAGGCTCTGCCAGTAGCTACGCTACCGCTGGTATACCTCTCAGGGTCCTTGGCATACTCAAACTTATAAGCGTAATAAAATTCTCATTCTCCTTTTCTTGACGAGCTGTTGCAAATGGGACCCATAGTCGGCTCAGAGTGATCCCAACCGGACGGCGTCAAGCAAATATAGACATCCTGTGGCGGGACACTCTATGTAGTATGAACTGCTGGCCACGTCGTTGGGTAAACCATAATAAAATAAATAAGCGGTTGCCTTGTGGTCCGTTATGCCCTTCTTCCGCGAACACAACAATTCTTTGCTTGACTGCTAATACAATTATTCTGCCGGTATGTGACTGGAATGATAATGAGAAAGGAAACGCAAAATAATTATTGATAATGAGAGGTGACGCAACACCTCCGTATTGGCAAACGCATTGTTTTGACTTCCGGTGACACCATAACGCCTCAGAAGTGAAGAAATGATGCCACGACAGTTCGGGGCTGGTTGCCATGGCAACGCTACGCCACGGAACCAGTCAGTTCTGAAGGGTTCTGATGATGACGTAGTGCACGACAGATCACGACCTGTCAGACTACAATGAACTGACATGGAGCCATGCCCTTAAGATTTCGAACTGGACAGTGCGGTCCGCTCTCCTGAGAATTCCGTGATAAAGGGGGAACATAGGGGAAGGATAAGAAGGAGCATGCGCAGAAGTAGAAAAGGCGAACTGGAACAGAGAAAAGTTCTGGGAAGAACTATTCGCGTAGAAATGAAAGAATTGGGGGGGGGGGACACACAGACAAGTAATGACATTATTTATTACCCTACTTCCATTATTTTGAAAAATAAAACGAGGTTTATGAGGTTTACTTGTTTGTCTTGTTTGTTTGTATGTGTACACCCGCATAATTTCTGTTATGAGGCTTATGGGATCACCTTGCTGTCTTGCTGTGATGTGCTAAGTCTCCTTGCCTCATGTCATGGAAGCAAAGATGTCTTTGGAAAGCCTGAAGGGCAGAAATCACTTGGAAAGATCTAGACATAGACAGAAGGTTAAAATATCTATTAAAATTAATTTTTAAACAGATGTGATATGAGAGGGCGCATTGAATTCATTTGTCTCAGGATAGAGACCAATGGCGGCTGTTGGAACGTGGTACTGGACCTTCGGGTTCCATAGAAGGCGCGGGATTTCTTGACTCGCTGAGCCACTATTGGCTTTTCAAGAAGAAGAAAGCGAGCAGGTTAGCTCAAGAGGTAACGCTTCTGACTTGTATTTGGAAATGTGGATCTTGGTAGTTTTACTCAGTTCCTCTCGGCAAATGCCGGGGTAGTACGGCGATTAAGACCACGACCGACCGCTCCCTTCCAAATACTTCCCAATTCTTCATCAATGAGGTATCTTGCTACCGCGTGACGCCGTATAGTCTGGGATACTCAAAGCGCCGGTAAACAAAATACAGGGACAAAAAGAAGGCACACTTTCCCCTGTTCCATTCCGAAAGCTTACACACCCATCTTTTTGTGTTGCAGGCGAGCGCAATGCTGAGGTTTGGCACCGGAGCCCGCGTCCAGATGTCAGCACCTCTCGCCACACTCCAGGTTTGCTGATTGCTGTCACAAAATGGCGGAGCCCTAGCTTCAGGTCGCGACGTATCGTTACTACTACTACTACTACTACTACAGTCTAAACTACAGACGTTCTAGGATCAAGTAGTAGTAGTAGCAGATTATATTAAGCAGGAAGGCGCCGTCGTATTGGCGGCGCCTTTCTGCTTAATATTATCACGTGTATGAGTGCCTATAGAGGGGGGTAGGATTGGTAATTGCATTTATTGAACTCTTACAGAGCGTAACTACAAGTAACTATAGCGCTGTCGCCAATTCACGCACTCTGCAGTTTACTACAGCACGTACTAAGTCTTTTCAGTCTGCTGTGTCATCACCGGTTGTCGCCTTGTAACGGCTTCCAAAGCCGTAGCTTCCCCAGCTTCCATGTTCACGTCCTTACTGGCCGGCCACTGTCTCACTCACTGCTCCAACTTACTGGCAGCTATCTCACGCCAAACTCTTGCTCTTCTCACTTCAGTCTCAAGACTCTCGTAATCGAACCCAATCCTCGTTATATAACATCGGCACGGACTACGCAGAAAACACCTCTCATAACAGTTATTCTGTTGTTTCCTGCATGTCTGTTGCGGTCATTACCGTGCAACGGCTGTTGTATAGTTCCTTATTTCGCGGTCGTTGCCTAGCGACGGTCATGCACACCACAGTATATTTTACTTTTTCAGTGCAAAGCGTGTATGAAAAATTGTGATCTTGAAGAAAGTCGGTCTTGAGATTTTGGCGGGACGCCGTTGACAGGCACCTCCCCTCGAACAAAATTGCGATTTTCTCTAAAACGGCTTCAGTGATTGTGATCGGATTTCAGTCATCATTGGAGGCTATCTCCCTAAGTGAAACGGCAGGAAAACATATGAGAGACGGCATGTGAAGTGGTGTTTTAAGGAAAGTTAACTTCACTGTAACATGGGTAATGCTAGTGTTTGTGTGCCTTGGAATAAATTACATAACGCAACGATCTGAGATCCAGTCCCTCAGCCAGACGTGTCAACGTTGCGGATTTTATTTGTCATATTCTCGGCTTTGAAATGGAAACAAGAAATTCGTACAGTTGTATTAAACAATTCAGTACGTACCTCACAGGAAACACTTCGTCTCCATAACAAAGCCCAACCGGTTCATACTATTTAGTGAAATAATCACTGTTTATTGCGAGAATCATATAATAGCCTGGTATGGACGGAGCCGTGATAGCTCAGTCGGTATAGAGATTGGCTACAAGCTGGACGGCCGAGGACTCGGAGTTCGAGCCCCGACAGAGGCAGGATTTTTTTCCTTCTCACGTCGTCCAAACCGGTTCTGGGGCCAACCCAGCCTCCTATCCAATGGGTAGCGGGCGCTCTTTTCCCGGCGGTAAAGCGGCCGGAGTGTGAAGGATACCAAGAGCTCAAACTAGTGCCGAGGTCAAGAATACGTGGATCTATACATCCACTCCCCCATACGTCTTCATGGCGTACTGCTTAATTAACTGAGCACAGGGACAAATTTACACCCTCTTGTGAACAAAATGCAGAACTCTTGAATGTTATGACAGGTGGTACATATGATAACCACTGTACTTTGAAGTAGTAGTTGTTGGATTTAAGGACCTGAGAGCGGCGACTCTGAAGGCTGAACTGAGCTGTTCCGAACGGCAGGAGCAGGTCAGGTGGTCGAGACAAAGGGAGGTTCGTGAAGGGCATCCGAAGGCCATTGTGTATCGGCGTCGCCAAAAGGAGCGCCATTCTCTCGCTGGAATGCGGGGGCCACACGTCACAATTGCGTAAACGAGAGATCGTGGCTTCGTGTCTGTTGCCCTCATTACAGTTGTCAGTTTTCCAGCACAGCGCCTGGCGTGTCTTACTCGAAAAATGTGATCACGACTTCAAATCCCAGCTGTCTCCAGATTGTTCGCATTTTTTAGCCCAGTCTACATGTTTAATATACGAGCAGAGATAGATTTTATGATATCATGTTTGTATGTCTGTCCGTCCAAGTGTTTGTCCTCAATAATTAGGCTCTATCATTTGAAAAAAAAAGTATAGGAAATAGATTCTAAAGGGTTCTGACGATGGTGGATGACACAGAATTACTGGGGTTTTGGACTTTTCCATCGTCCGGAATTTTTTTCCGTCTTCAGACGAGGAAGGAAGACACCTACTCAGTCGGGCTCGTTAGAAAGAGCTAATCTCAATCACCAGACGGGAACAGATCCAATTTCCGAAACGTCGTGTCCTCTTATTACCTAGAATTCCGGCCGATGGAGAAAGTAAAAAAAAACAGTAATTCTAAGACAGGAAATGTACGCACAGCGTAAAATGTCTGCCATTTTCGCTCTGTTGTTGCTTCAGAATTTTTCAGTCAGTGAATGACAGTTCTTTTATGCGGCCGTACAAGTAGCGCGCAGCAGGCGGTGTGAGTGGGTAGGCTTATCTGCAGAGGTTCATTACAGAATCACAGGATAACACAGTACGAAAATCCGATCTGTCTTAATTGCCTTGAAATGTGCAGGACTTAGGGGAAGAGTGCGTTATGTACAAAACGTGTGTCTTGTGTCTCGCTATTACTGCCGTTCGAAATATTTCTCGCTTCGATAAATATACGTTCGAAACGGGCGCCGGAATATTTTACGAAATATTTGTAATTGTTGTCCCGATTTTAACGAAAATTTGAACGCACCGTTACACATGTGGATCACGCGGTTGGTTGAGGCACTATGGTGTTAGCCGCAAGTCGCTGGTTCCGTTCCCGACGAGGTCACTGGAGTTTCAATTGACCTAATCCTCCCAGCCGCACAATGGCTCTGGGGTCGACTCAACCTCTAACAGAAATGAGTGCCAGGAACCTTCCTGGGGATAAAGGGCGGGCGGCGCGTAAGGCTGACAACCTCACTGCCATCTGCGAGTCTACTATCTAGAAAATGTGGGAACCTCGACGTCCTACAACCCTATGGGCCTCCACTTCCTGTTACAGGGATAGCTCTACCTTCTTTTTACTGATAACAATTTAGCCCCCCCCTACAAGTTCAGCTGCTCTGGGGCTTTTACTCTTGAACAGACGCGCAGACAGGACGACACTGAGAAGGCAGTAGGTCATCTGGGAACTTTCTTTTGCAGACGCATCAGAAGTTGGTGTGGAACATGACGGGCAGCAAAGTGTCGGGGGGGGGGATGTTTGCTGGGGCAGGTTCCCTTAACCAGACTGAACACACAAGGTCACCGACATGACTTCTTGCGGTTTACATAGGCTCCGAGGTTCTCACTGCCTGGGATACAAGGCCGCGTAGACAGGTTCAAGTAACCGACGTTTCAGGGGAGCATACAGCTTCAATCTTCATGGTCGGAGAATAAGCCAAGCAGGAAGTCGGCAGCAAGCGGATCCCTGCGTCACGCTGGTTTCTCGCTTGAATTGCTCTTCGACCCTGAAGACAGAGGCGGCATATTACTGCCGAAAGGTCGGTCGGCTTGGACCGGACTGCGCGAGATGTGACCTCTTGCATACATTTTGTGTATGACTTCGCCAGGTACCCAGACTTTGAGTGAGCGGTATCTGCCTTGAACCGTAGTTGCAACCAGGGATTTTTTTTGTTCTGTAATACAGTAAAGCCTCGCTAATCCTGAGTAATTAGGGGAGGGGGAGAGGTCATCCTTAGAAGACGAAAATACGTAGAGCACAAGGAAATGTGAAATTTAATGATATAAGTACTTGTGATGAAAATAAATAAATAAACAGTAGTACTGTAGAGCCTTTATTTAGAAACGGAGGCCGCGCCATAGCTCAAGCGGTTAGTCGCTGTCTTCCCACCGCGGCGGCCCGGGTTCGATCCCGGGTCTGGTCAAGTGGGATTTGTGGTGGACAAAGTGGCGCTGAGGCAGGTTTTCTCCGAGTACTTCGGTTTCCCCTGCCAATCTTCATTCCACCAATTGCTCCACAATCACCCTCACCTATCATCTGGGGCTGGTACAATAGGCCAAAAGTGGCCGCAGTCAAGGGACTTAGTCCCACCCCACTAGCAATAAAAAAATATTAAAAACTGTAAAGGTAAAAAGGTAAAGCTGTCCCTGTAACAGACCCATGGAGGCCCATAAGGCTGTGAGACGTCGAGGTTCCCACATTTTATAGACAATCGGCTCACACATGGCGGTTAGGTTGTAAGCCTTACGCACCGGCCGGCCTTTAGCCCCAACAAAATTGCTGGAACTCATTTCTGTTAGAGGCTGAGTCGAGCCCAGGGCCATAGTGATGCTGGAAAGTATTAGGTAAATTGAAAAAAAAAATCCAATGACTTGACCGGGAATCGAACCCGCGACGTTCTGGCTTGTAGCACATTGCTTCAACTAAGTACGCTATCACGTGCCCCACCCCTTGGTGTGTATGGTTTCAAAACATGGTATCTTGTCTTTGAGTGGAAGATAAGTATTTCAAGAGAAGGTAGAGAAAGGAAAGCAGAAATGCACGTGAGGAAAATGAGGAGTAGGAAGAGGAGAGGAAAAGAAAGCAAGAGAATGCGGCAGGAGAGGAGTGTAACGAAACTTGGGGGGGTGGGCGGAAACAAGATTGCTTGCGGCAGGAACCACGGAACTGCTGGCGGGAGAAAGCTGCAGCAAGTAGGGCTCCAGCTACTGACCGACTGGCAAGTTTCTTAATGAGCTGATTGATCCTGATTGACTAGTAGGCCGAATGTCTGCGATCACTGACTTAGCTTGACAGACCTCTTTCTTGCAGCCGTAGTCTGAGCAACATGAAGCAGCCTCACAGCCTGTAGCACCTGGCTTCGAAACAGAAGTTATCTGAGTCGGTATAGCGACGGGCTGAACGGCTGGGGTTCGATTCTTGGAAAGGGCAAAATATTTTTACCTGCTTTACAGCGTTCCAAAACGGCTCTGGGGCTCACTCTGCCCCCTATCCATTGGGTACCTGGCGCTCATTCCCCCAGGTTAAAGCGACAGGGGCGTGAAGATAACCACTCACCTGCATTTAGTGGAGAGGTCAAGAATGGTGGAGCTATACCTCCACACCCCCATATGTCTTCACCCACGTTAATCCGGTCCCCCAATAATCGGAGCCCCAATCTAAGCACCACGCCACCACAAAACAAAGGACATTACGTGCTAATGGACCTGCGTGCTGGCTGCGGCGACAGGTGCGGGCCCCGAGCTACGTTAATGAATGTTTCCGATAAACATTTTACCCAAAATTCTAACTATCTGTTTGAAATCCAGTAATCCGAACGGTTCGGCAGTGCGAACACAACAACGACTTGTATCACAGAGGCTGGGTTCTGCCTCGCTGCAGGCGCACAGCAACACATGCAGAACTGCCTTGTATTGTGATTCGGTTTTAACTGGGTCGACAAGTTGCAGTGTAACTCTCCAGTATCGACTTGCATTGGTGCGAGATTTCGTTTGATCGTCTCTCGAGTTACATGAGGACTCACTCATGGAGCAGGGCCCTTCTTGAGAAGCCGCCACTTGTGCAGCTACTCAAGAACTTCACATCAGTTTATGGAACCCAAAGGTTCATTACCGTGTTCACAAGAGCCCTCCACTGGTCCCTATCCTGAGTCACATCAATTCAGTCCGACACCACACCATCCTATATAAGTTCCACTTTAATATTATCCACCCACCTACGTCTTGGTCTTCATAGTGGTCTCTTTCCTTCTGGCTTTCCCACTAATATTCTGTATGCATTCTTCGTCTCCCTCATTCTTGCTACATGCCCTGCCAATCTCACCCATGAACTTGATCATTCTAATTATACTTGGAGAAGAGTACAAGTTATGAAGCTCCTCGTGCTTAGATCATTTATTCAAGGAATGCGTCCAGGTCCGTGGTTTCTGGTGATCAAGAGGAGTTTCTAGCCCCAGGCCCAACCCCCAAACTTGATGACCACCCCCTGTCGGCTGTCCACGATTGCTTATTTAGTATATTCGCAGCTATCCACTACATCCGGAGGATGTCTCCTCCATTGACAACGTGAGGACGCGACATGCCACCGTGACATGGGACAGACGGACACGGCGAAGCGAATTTCTAAATTTAGTTGCGGCCGCGCCAGAAAGCAAAATGAGTTGTTGTTTTTTTTTTTTTTGGTTAAGGTTTGAGTGTGTACCGGTTAATGGTTAACAAGTATTTTTTTTTTTCCATTATTTGGCATGCCACAGGGCTGCAGCGTTGAACGCAGTTGTCACGGGTTGCCAAGACGTGTAATTGCGAGCAGTCATTTCACGAATTCACACGTCTACGCCGAAAGGTTCCGCTGCTCTCCGCTTGGGGCGTGGTTCACACGGCAGTTCAATGTTCTCTTTTACGTACGTAATCCTGATTTAAAGCGAAGATATGTGTACAGGTTGTGCTGCAGAGCCTTTATCACGGCTCAGTAGTTCCGAGCACCACGATGTAAGTTAAAGCAAAATGCAGTCAAAACGTGTCTCATGAATGTTCTTGTTTCACTCTTCCCTGCAGTTATAATTGTGGACGCACACGCGGAATGGAGAAGCCATATTCATGAAATGTGTGAACCATACTCACTAGAAGAAGGAAAAAACGTGAACGTCTTGCATGTTCGTGACTGTTGCCTGATTTAACGGTGCTCTGTGACTTGAGAATGTGTACAATTGCAAAGTGCAGCAACGGAAAGAAGAGACTGAGACCCACTACTTAACGAAATGTATTTGTTTAAGTCTCTTCTTCGTTTGTAAACAGACTAATTGATAAAATAAATTAATAATTATACTTATTAGCTGTTGGGGGCACGCGGTAGCGTGGTGGTTGAGGCACTATGCTGCAAGCCGGAAGGTTGCGGGTTCAAGTCCCGATGAGATTATTGGATTTTTATCAATTGACATAATGCTTCCAGCCGCATTATGGCCCAGAGGTTCACTCAGCCTCTAACAGAAATGAGTACCAGGAATCTTCCTGTGGTGTAAAGGGCGGCCGGCGCGTAAAGCTGACAACCTCACCGCCATCTGTGAACCGATTGTCTAAAGAAAATGTGGGAGCCTCGACGTCTCACAACCCTGTGGGCTTCCACAGTTTGTTACAGGAGTAGCTTTACCTTTGCTTTTATGAGCTGTTATTGGCCTATCTTTGTGTAGATATTTTTGATAATACGGATATCTGATGTCAGAATAAAGTAACAAGTTAGGAACTATATGCATGGCATAACAGTTCTGGTGCCTTCTGTCCCTTATTACCCCTGAATTTTCAGTTCTCGAATTACGAAACGACACAGCGTAAAAAAGCCTCTTTCGTTTAATCACTTCGAAAAGCGTGCGATTTGCGTAAAGTGCACTTTACATGAGATGTGAGATGTGTCAGTTCTCTCTGAAACTTTCCTCCGAAGCTGCTCGCGCTCCTGGAAATGTCGAGCCAGTTAGGCTCAAGGTGCGCTCAGAAGCGCTTGTACTGGGTCTTAGTGCAGAGTGAACGCTGTTTACTTATTTGGATTTCAGAATTGGAATGTGTCGGCTCTCTAATGCAGAATAAATAAAGATATATTTTCAGAGGTTTCCGAGCTGTTACATGCAAACAGATGAGGTGGAGCTGATGCGCTCGCGCTAGTAAGGTGCAACTGAAACACTTGTCACATTCAGCTGTTGGCGTGCTTACGCTTCCTTGTCGCTCTGCACACAGCACTGCCAGTGCATTCAAGTAGAAACCTTTAGTTTATTTACATTGTATGTAAATGCACTGTGACTCCCAGGCCTCGCGCCGCCGGAAGACTCTTTATGATCTTTGGGCTGGGATGAAGTAGGCCACGGGATTGAAGAGAGAGACGACATTCATTTGTTTGCATCTTTTATCTGTGCACTTTCTACATACATTGTTCTGTGCACAATGGCGGGCCCGTGTGAGAGAACAAGTGAAATTCATCTCTTTCACATGTGATGAGGGATACCGTTAGTGTTTTGTTTCCTTAATCCTGGCACTAGGAATGGCGAGGGCTGCGTGTTGGGGATTTTCTATGCCTTTCTTCTTTCCATGTAGCATAGAGCACTAGCGTGTGGAGTGATCACCGCCATTAACGCTGTTAAAATATATCATTTAGTTCTGTTCGGGCTAAGTTAAGCTTCTGAATATGTCTTTAAAATGACGAATGAAGTCAGGAGAATATTGGATGAAACACATCAAGTAGGCTGTTGCTTTCTTAAAGCATAATGGTTACTATATGTACCATCTTCGACGTTTTTCTCACATATTGTGTTCTGTGCTCCATGCTTTTTATTCAATAGATGAATATATTTCTGCTAAGCATCTATAACATTTAATAACTATATTCCTTGTAATTTTGTTTATGAATTACAATGTAAATTGTGGTTATTTTGGTGCTTTTAGGTGTGTGGTTGTTTGCTGTTAACATGATTGTAGTACTTCTGCAATCAAGTCTTATTTTGACGCGTTCAATATCCGGTCCAATTCGGACAACGGGTCAGTGAATTTATGAATTATGTATGTATGTATGTATGTATATATGTATATGGCTCTCAGAAGGAGCTGCGATTACTTCTATGTACAGTATGAACAGGTTAGGTTCAAAAGGGTTCAGACGGTGGTGTATAATACTAAGAATTACTGGATTTTTGGACTTTGTCCATCGTCCGGTATTCTAAAAACTGAAAGAAACACCTTTCGGAAACTGGGTCTGTTTCTGTCCTCAGGTGAGGGGGTAGGAAGTCGCCTGATTGAGGTTATCCCTTTCTAAGGTGCCCAACAGAGTAGGTGTCTCTCAACCCACTCACCTGAGCACGCAAACAGATCCACTTTCCGAAACGTCGTGTTTTCTGGTTTCTAGAATACCGGACGATGGAGAAAGTCCCGAAACCCAGTAATTCTGTTGAACAGGTTATTCTTTGTAATGGAGACGCAGTGTATTTTCTGTGACGTGGGATAAATGACAACATCGCTGCACAGAGTTAGAAACAAACGTCCCTTGTATCTTTATATGATAGCCTCTGTGTTTAGTGGTCAGCGTTCCTGGCTACAGATCTCGAGGTCCGGGTTAGATTCTCGGCGCTACCAGATTTTTTTCTGAGGAGTAGTGGGTCTGGAACGTGGTCCACTCAGCCTCGTGATTATAATTGAGGACCTGTTTCAAGGAAATTTATATTCCTCAAGGGTCCTGGTGAAAGGCATAGGTTAGTGAGACTATTTCAGGCCATGCAGCAGGATTTCTTGTGAGGGGGCTGTTAGATTCCCGTTTCGGCTTCGTGCAAAGTTGGGTTTTGACGGACACAAAACAAAAGTAACTTTGTCGGCAACGTTTAGTGTGGATGCATTTTTACATTCTTTCACCTAAATCAGTCGAACAGGACCACAGTGAACAGGCAGATGTAAAGTTTTCCTGATGAAAAACGGGGGAAACTGGTGGAATGGAATTTTTCCCTTTTCGACATGGTTTGATGTAAGTTCCTCTCTGACCAACAGGATGTAAATCTCAGGCCCGTGTGACGGGAAATTTATTCTGTTGGCAAGATACGTAATTGCTGGAGTAGGGCAATTTCTTGCCAAGTAGAATCTAAAATTGCCCTCATTGCACTGTTTTTTAATGTGGGTTTGGAGAACGTTTCCTGGAAACCTTGCATTCTTTTTGGCGCTTCTTTTGTTTGTCTGCGACTTACTGTGGCGCCAATTGTTTCGTGCCACTTGCAAAAGGAACCGCATTGAGCAATGCTGTGATCGGTCGACCGTAAAGTGCGTCCTCCGAGATTATCATTTGGGACCAAATCGTCAAGTTTCAATGTTCTCTCATTCATGAATATCCGATCACTGAACCAGCGAACGTGACACGGACTAATGGCGGTACATTTTCATAATTCTGATCAGTAAACGCCATGAAACGGTGAAGTACACAGTTTCCAGGCAGAACTAAGTCGTCTTCAGTTGGCAATTTGTTTCAGTTGGCCCATTCTCGTCTTTCATCGGGTCTTAGCGTCACTTCAAGCGACTAAGACTAACCCTCTTTGGGAACTGGACAGCCTGCCGTTCTTTGCGACTGCTGCTGTTAACTCTTTTTATGACTTTACTTTCTCATACAGTATATGAGGAAGAATTTACACGTTTTCAGGGGGACACGCGGTAGCGTAGTTGGTTGAGGCACTCTGGTACAAGCCGTAAGGTCGCCGGTTCGATTCCCGATGTCATTGGAGTTTTCAATTGACCTAATCCTTCCAGCGCCGGTCACGGTAGCCGAGCGGTATAAGGCGGCCCATATACATACGAGTCTGGGTCGGCGAGGAGCCTGGCTCGGATTAATTTCACCACACAAGTATGAGCGTGGCGACCCACACACGGGCGAGTTTGGCTCATTGGAACGCGAGCCGAGTCGGACTCGCGAGCCAAACTTGTACGTGTATGGGCCCCCAAGGCATGCACTGTCTTCGCTCACACGGAAGCCGGGATCGTGGGTTCGAATCCCACACAGGACATAGATATTTGGTATGTGTATGTGCTTATTCAGCCGGTCACTAGCCGAGCGGTCTAAGGCATGCACTGTCTTCGCTCACACGGAAGCCGGGATCGTGGGTTCGAATCCCACACAGGACATAGATATTTGGTATGTGTATGTGCTTATTCAGCCGGTCACTAGCCGAGCGGTCTAAGGCATGCACTGTCTTCGCTCGCTCGGAAACCGGGATCGTGGGTTCGAATCTCACTCAGGGCATGCATGTTTGTGTGCGTTTTTCTGTGTTTGTCTACAGGTAGAGGCCTTGCGACGAGCTGATCACTCTTCCAAGGAGTCCTACCGTCTGTAAAAATGATCAATGAAACTGAGAAATCAGCCCCTGCTCCAAAGTGAGCGCGAAGAGGAAGAAGAAACATCCTTCCAGCCGCACTACGGCCCTGGGGTTGACTCAGCCTCTAGCAGAAATGAGTACCAGGAATGTTCCTGGTGGGTAAAAGGCGGCCAGCGCGTAAGGCTGACGACCTCACCGTCGTCTGTGAGCCGATTGTCTAGAAAATGTGGGAGCCTCGACGTCTCACAATCCAGTGGGCCTCCGCGGCCTGTTACAGGGATAGCTCTACTTTTTACAAGTTGTCAGTCCCCTTTCGAATACGAGAAAGTGGTTGCGGAATGCGCATGTACGTCTGCCTCGGTAGGGCCTGAAGTCTTGACTGGATGTCATTCATAGTCGGCGTTTAAGTGTTTATACATCAGAGAAGGGAGCCCGGCGAATATGAACAAGATAGCTCCAAAAACTGGGACCTTAAACTGGCCCTCAAGAACTCAGAATATCGATTGCCTCGAAAACGCCTCTATCTGATGAAATGTCCTGAAATAGAACTACGGATGCGGCTTCTTCAGGAACATAACGCTACGCACACTGGGCACTCATACGTGTACACGAATTGTTAACGGTCCGACGAATTTTGTTTTTGTTCGGTATGCCGCAAGTGATAACGGCCTGGCGAGTAGTAATCGATTTCGCTTCTGCTGTAAGTGAGAAAGAGTGTGCAGTTTCTTTGCATCGATTTATTTAGGCTGAGAAAGTTTAATGTTTCGCTGATGTTTGCGTTGTTGCGTGTGGAGGTGACAAAGAGGAACCCGGTGCGTGGGGCTATAATTGGTCCACCCTGTCACTGGTGAGACATAAATACAGGGACTGCCCCTCCAGGTTGGGGGCTGGACGCTAGCTCTACGGCCCCCTTAGGAACTGACCTCGGATTTCTCAGTTTCATGATCATTTTTACAGACGGTAGGACTCCTTGGACAGGTGATCAGTTCGTCGTAAGGCCTCTACCTAAACACACGACAACATAAACACGGAATAAAGACATACACATACCAAATATCCATGCCTTATGTGGGATTTGAACCCACGATCCCGGCTTCCGAGCGAGTGAAGACAATTCATGCCTTAGACCGCTCGGCTACCGTGACTGGCCTCTGTAAAAATTTTCTGTTGCGAAATCCGACAAGTGAAAACCGGAAATCTGACAGAATCTTCTAGGGAAGACTGTGACTCAAAAAGGGCCGTTTGCTGCTGCTGATGATGATAGTTATATGCGTTGATGATCTGTGAGCTAAAAAAGTATGAGAATAAATAAAGGAACCGATCAATCAGTCAACCAAGGAAAGTGTGAGTGATTAAACGAAAATACCAGAAGTTACCGCAACGCGCATGCCTTCCGGTTTTAAGATATTTGATCTGTACTTGAGAGGCGAATTTGCTTTATTCGTTGCCTTTGTGTAGCATCATCAAGCAAAGCGGCTGTGCAGCTTAAGTTTTGCGTTCATTTGTGGGCTGGTACGCCTGACTGAAGATTGTCTTTTGTTCGTTGCAATCCATTGCAAACCCCTGGGCCATGCACGTCACACAACACCTTGGAAGAAAGATTTCGCTGGAATATATTCACGATATCATCGGTTTGTCAGTTGTCCACTAGCGTCGCGACGCTTCCGAGGGCGCGGACGCTGCTTAGTACCCTTTGGACCCCCTATGAGTCTCGGATAGGTCAAGGAAGCAGTTCAACACATGCCACATGCCTGTACGAAATTTACGGAATTATGTACGAAATTAATAATTTTCCCTTAACAGCGACAATGCGATGTATTGAACGTTGTCACGATTTAGGTGTGTGACTGTAGACGGGGTATGAATTGGTGAATGGATTTATTGACTACTTATACACAGTATGCGGAACTACAAATACGTAATTACAGTGCCATCGCTGATTTCCTCACTTTACAGATCAATTTTCCAGCCTTCTATGTCTTCACAAGCCGTTTCCTTGCAACGGCTTCTAACAGTGGAGTTTCTTCAGCTTCACGCTCTCAGGTCCTGTCTTCACAGCCTCCCGTGCAGAACTCAACTCTCAACTAACTCCGTGTAAACTGACAACTAAGTGGGCGACCAAAATTATCTTCCTTGTAACCACTTTGTACGGACTGAGCGGAAAACACAGTTTCCAGCAGTAAATCTAGTGTTGTGTGGGTATTCGTTGCCGTTTGAATGTGTTTACCGATCCGTTGCCTAGAAACGGGTTTCATATCACATTGTTCATTCGCCTATTGCATAGCAAAGGCGATTGTCTCGTTTGTTGCGAGATCTGTGCTTAGCAACGGGCCTGCACGTCAAAATATGAATGGGGATTAGGTCCTTTACAATTTACATTCTGGAGTCCCGGAGTTCGACTCCCTGCTATCCCGCTTAAATTGCTCTTCTTATAGTAGAGAAGTAATTAACATTTTAATCGTACATATCCTACTGCTTCCTCTCTCTGCTCGCTACCTGCTTCACATCGGTTCGTTGCTTGGCTTATTCTTCGATCCTGAAGGAGGCGACATGTCCAAAACCGCAGCTGTGAGAACAACCCCTCTTAAAATTTGTAGCTTTTATACATTGTGATATGACAAAGAGTGCAGCCGTAGCCCGGGGGAAGAAAGAGGTACTGCTGCTAGTATTCAAATAGTTTTGTTTAGTAGGGCTGAATAAACTTTGTGTCTTTTGTTCTCAACCCACTTACAATTTCAAAACGATAGAAGTTACATAAGGCAAGAAAACGTGTTGAAATAGTTATGTATCTGATCCGAATCGAATTTGACATCCCGAAACGTCTGAATTAATGGTAGTCCAGCTCTCCGTAGCACGTAGGAATAATGTTCGTAGACTACCATTGTTAATTCATCACGAAGCCAGCAGGTGGCAGCACGAGCTCTGTGACGAGAAACATCTGAACTGCAATGCCCGTAAGCACGTGCTCTATTGACGTCTCAAGGAGGCGTTGTATGCTCCCCACGAGGAGGGGGCCGAAGATGAGCATAAATATTCCTCTATTAAGCCTTTTGAAAACTTCGTCTGTCAGTAGGCTTATATTTCCATGGTAACGTACAGTTCTATTGTCGTTATGGCGGAACACGAGTCTTCCGATCTTATCGTAATAAATGGAAGTCAGAACAGGGTAGCTCACCTGCTGTAGTGACAGGGCTACAGGCTAGACAACGGGGGTTCGATCCCCGACTGGAAGTTATCTCCACTGCCTCCTCTCCAAACGGACTTTTTCGCTATGGGTAAAGAGGTTGGAGCGCGAAGCTGATCACTCACTTTAATCTAGTGTTGAGGTTAAGAATGCATGGAGATATACCGCCACTGTACAAAGCGTTTTCTTGGTCTTGTGTTTAATTGATCACAGGGGCAACTTTACCTTTTATAAAAGTAGGCTGCAAGAAGCAGTGCCTCATGCGTGTCGTAAATATCTGGACTGTCACGAAACGTCGTTTTTCAACCAGTATAAAACAATAAGTTGTTGATATTCCTTGTTTGTACGTTTTACTTCGCCATTCTTTAAATTTCTTGATGTTGGATTTGAGGTTTTCATTGTAGCCGCCACGAAACATAAAAATGACAAAGAAGAGTACTAATATCTTATAGGATGTGACGCCGTGTAGTCTTGTAGAGGTTTATCGGAATTTTGGAGGAACATACTGCCATAATCTTCGAACCTGAATAGTGAGGCAGTGCGGTATTCCTCCAAAACGTCGGTAAATTTTTACCAGACTACACGGAGTTAAATCACAGAATATTATGCTGTTATAATATCTTAATACTTAATGTCGGTTTCTGTAATAACACTGGCCAAGTAATATTTTTGTATTGCTAGTGGGGTGGGACTAAGTCCCTTGTACTGCGGCCACTTCTGGCCTATTGTACCAGCCCCAGATGATAGGTGAGGGTGATTGAGGA
The DNA here is from genome assembly GCF_002891405.2 of Cryptotermes secundus. Taxonomy (NCBI): domain Eukaryota; kingdom Metazoa; phylum Arthropoda; class Insecta; order Blattodea; family Kalotermitidae; genus Cryptotermes; species Cryptotermes secundus. Next base: position 383,601 of record NW_019720738.1, on the reverse strand, counting down.
GCAATTGGTGCAATGAAGAGTGGCAGGGAAACCGAAGTACTCGGAGAAAACCTGCCCCAGCGCCACTTTGTCCACCACAAATCCCACTTGACCAGACCCGGGATCGAACCCGGGCCGCCGCGGTGGGAAGCCAGCGACTAACCGCTTGAGCTATGGCGCGGCCTGGCCAAGTAATAAATAACTCACTGTTAATCAGTTGATAAATTGAGAGGGACATATTTTTGCCCTAGGCGTGAGGCATATGGCCCAGCTAGCAGCAGTATGGGCAACTCCACCTCACACGGTCTGCACAGGCGCACTGAGGAACACCAGTCTTGGACTAACTCATACCCGCGGGATCCACGCACTGCCCGGAGCGTGAAGGCGCCCCAGAATAAGGTCCTCCCGGAGCGGATTCCGGGGCAGCGACTCCGGGTCACTGACAATGGGGCCATCCTCCTGAACGGCGGCACAATCAGCGGCCGGCGGCAGACCATATCGCTCGGGGAAAATGCCACTAGGCATGACCAGGTATGCGTTGGCTAGTTTGCTCTGTGCAGTCCGAAACTAACTAACTCCCTTCTTGAGAAGCCACCAATTGTGCAGCCACTCAAGAATTTCCCGAAATTTCATGGAATCCGAAGGTTCATTACCGTGTTCACAAGAGCCCTCCACTGGTCCCTATCCTAAACGAGATCAATCCAATCCATACCATCCCATCCTATCTCTCTAAGATCCATTTTAATCTTGTCCACCCACCTACGCCTTGGTCTTCCCAGTTGTCTCCTTCCTTCTGGCTTTCCCACCAATATCCTATATACATGCATCTTCTCCCCATTCGTGCTACATCCCATGTCCATCTCATCCTCCTTGACTTGATCATTCTAATTATACTTTGTTACAGGGTCGGCCCGGTGATGGGGGGCGTGTGTACCGAACTCGCAGCACGTCTACCCATCAGCACCCGCGGCAGCCCCATTCCGGCGGGAACGGCGAGGGTTTGGGCAAACGGTGTGGGAGCGAACCTGACCTGCGGCTCCCGCACTCGAACCACGTTAGCAGCCCCGCCAAGCAGCGCATATCCAGGTACGGCTGACTCATAGGTGCCATTTTTGGTTATACATGATTTTTTAAAATAAAAACAAGGTTGCATTACTGCCATATTTGGTGGCTTTTTTAATATACAAAAATGAACTTGCACTTGTAGCGTAGTTGGTTGAGGCGCTATGCTACAAGTCGGAAGGTTCTAGTACCAATAAGATGGATTTTTTTTTTTCAATTTACCTAATCCTTCCAGCCGCACTATGGCCCTGGGGTTGACTCAGCCTCTAACAGAAATGAGTAAATGAGTAAAGGGCGGCTGGTGAGTAAGGCTGACAACCTCACAGCCATCTGTGAGTCGAATGTCTAGAAAATGTGGGAGCCTCAACATCTCACAACCTTATGGGCCTGTTACAGGGATAGATTTACCATATTGGAAGTTCTAGATGAAACCATTCATAGCCAGTTCTAAAAGTACTGGCTCCTACTTTTGCCACTGTCAATAACCAGCCCTCTCTTGTTGGCAGGTCCCGCAAGAAGTACAAAGCTCCAGCACCACCCCCAGAGTCGCATGGTCATGACAGCTCTTCACCAGATTCCTCCCACTGGGACACACTAGATCCACCTGCCAGGCGTGCCAGGTTATTCAAGACTCGTGCTGAGACCAAGAAGACGGCTCATGCAGCCAGTAGACGTACACTTGAACAGGAGCATATTGGCAAGACTGTGCCACCTCCATCCATCCAGCGGAGCCTGTCATCCCCAGAGTTTCAGGTGAGGTCCTGATGATTTGTGAACAGTTTGGCTTTCTTTCTGATTGGCTGATAAGTAGCTCTGTCAGTGAAGTACACAACTAGACCTCTGTGAGATTTCAGGTTCTCATGGTACATGAAGAGTGTGGTTTAGTATTCCTGTAAGTGTCTTTGCATGACTTGGTCAAACCGAACAGTGCTAAATGGAAACAACAGCAAATCTGTTTTGTGTATGAGAGAAAAAGTATCTTTTTCTTTATCAATGCATTTCTGCCACCTATGGGATTCAGGCAGAGCTGCTTCAAGCTGCGCGCAGGCTCCGTTCAGGGCCCCCCGCAACAGTGCTCCGGGAAGCCCCTGTAGGGGAGGTGACAGTGAGGAGAGCAGGATCAGGCAGAGAGTCCATTGCAGAACGAGAACTAGCCTTGCCACTTCGGAGTGTGAACCCTGTCCCTCAGCTGCCACCACGCAAGAAGCCAGAACCCCCCAAAAAATCTGGTGCACACTGGGAAATGTAAGTTTATTGTAGGAGTCCCCAGGATTTTCAAAGGACCATAAATATACTGATAAACAAAGTTCTAGGAATATTTTTCAGCCGTGTGTATGAGTGCCTTCTGTGTGCAATTCATAAGAGAAGGTGTATCTGTCCCATGTCCATTGATGGAGTCTCTGGCTGTTCTCTTCTTGAGAGTCTTCACAAGTTTCCTCTCCATTTAATGAAGCATAACAATATTTTCAACCTAGTGAGTGCCAAGTAACCTCTGCTGTTGCTGTAATGTCATTAAATAACCTAAAATTCAACTAATTTCACAGCCATTTGTTTCTACCAGTAACTTCTCATGACTTGCTGAATAATGAACTCACCCAGCAGCTAGGTCCTTGAGGAGTTCTATCTTCTGGAATAAAACCCTGTGTAGTCCACTGGAGGAACATGTCACCTCCATGTTCGGGGTCAAAAGAATTAAGCCAAGCAAGAAACTAGAACGAAGCAGAGCAGTCTGCTGAAAGTTTGGGTTTGTATAAGAAAACTGGGGAGACCTGCAAGACAACTAACAATTAATTCATGAAGAAAACATTTACTTTTACAAACTTTCCTGTGCTCTGAATGTAATCATAATTCTGCTAACAACATATTGTTTTATATTAATTATGGTAATAAAATGTATACAAATTTGTTAGACTCTTTGAAGTTCTTAAGAACTTCCATTAATGATTAATATGACACTAAATTATATATAATTGTAAGAATACACATCCCCCTGTGGTGGGACTATTGTTTCTTGACAAAACAATCAGTAGGACACAAGGTACAGAAGTTGGAGAATCATTGGTTTCAACAGCCAACCATTTCCTTTCCATCTTAATAGGGAACAGATTTATGAGTACCTCTATGTTGCAGCATTCCTCCAGTGGCCACTTTGCAACAAGAGAGGCACCATGGCGTGCCCGTCAAGACATTCTATTTTGGAATGGAGCAGGGCGAATGTGAGGCAGTGGACCGGTTTGCAGCTAGCTTGCGGGTGCCACATGCACCTTGTAGCCTTTCCAGCGAGGAGCCTGAAGAAGAACACGTTGGCAGCATTGCATTGCAGCTAAGGCCAACACTGCCCAAGAAGCAACTTGAGATACCTAGGTTCTCACCTACAGCAGCCTGGCGCCTGCTGGCCACACTGGATGCACATCAGCCTGGTGCCACATCGCCAGCCCAGACAGAAGAAGGCTCCATCCTGCTGGAGGAACGCATCCAAAGGCTGTCCCGCCCTGTGGCACCACCCCCTCTGCAGCAGGTATGAGAAGGAAGAAGAGTGAACGATAAATGAAGCAGTGAACTAAACGTTGCATAGACCAATTAGTAAATATGTGTGCAGGTGTAGAAGGAAATGAAAGCATTGGCGAGAAAATGAAGAAATAAATGTTTAAACGTAAATGCTTAGCTGAAAGAACAAATAAAAATTTGAGGCATGGAAAATTATGAAGCTTGGTCTCTGACATGAGGGGAAGAGCTCAGGGAGCTGAGGGGTGAGAGTGGAAGCCTCCCAGAGCTATCAGACGGTAACGGGACTCACTGTGCTGGTGAGGGCCAGCAGCAATTTAACTGACTGATGGATCGACCAAAATAATAGGAGTATGGAGAGAAGTACATAATGAGGAGCTTCATAACCTGTACTCCTTGCCATATGTAACTGGAATGATCAAGTGAAGGAGTTGGCATGTAGCATGCGTGGCGGAGAAGAGGCATGCTTATGGGATTTTGGTGGGAAAGCCAGCAGGAAGGAAACTGTTAGGAAGTCCTAGACAAATTTGGAATATAAGATGGATAGTAGAGAAATAGGATGGGGTGGTGTGGGCTTGACTTTCTTGGCTCAGGATAGGGATCAGTTGAAGGCTCTTATGAACTGGTAATGAAGCTTCAGTTTCCACAAAATGTTGGGAAATTCTTGAGAAGTTGAGTGACCGGCAGCTTCTCAAGAAGGACTTGACTCCATGGAGTTAATAAGTTGGTCCGTTAGTTAGGCAAGAATGGAAGATTAATGAATGATAGAATGTAAGTGTCAGTAATGAAAAATGTGTTGGTCAGTGGACTGAAGAATGTCTGTCATTTATTTATTTGCACTTCTTGATGCCGCCAGAAACTCCGATTATGTAGTGTTCAGTGGAATGCCGATTAATGACTAATGAAGTAGTGAGGATGTGGAAGGAGGTGGTCATGGCCTAATTTGTGGTACTTTCCTGGCATTTGCCCAGAGGGGCAGAGAAAACCCACAGGAGACCCCAGTCCGTATAATTGGTAACCTGCCTGAGATTTGAACCAGACACATTCTGAGTAAAGTCGGAAGTGTTACCACTTGAGACAGTCTGCTTGTTGAAGACTGCAGGGCTGAATAATTAAACTGAGTCACTAATGAATAAATAGAGAAAGAAAGTGTGAATAAACAACAGCACAAAAAGTTGCATTAGTGATTAAACAACATTTCTTAGATAAATAAAGAATGAAGCTTGAGATTTGAGGTTCTGTCAGTCGTGGATAACAGGACTGCTGTCTGTTGGGACGTGAGACTGTGCAGGGTGCTAGAAAAGTAGCAGTATTCCAATTAATTAGTGAAATGACCGCATGGGTAAATAAATACAGTATTTTATGAAATGACACACATTAAGTGAAGTAAAGTACTGACCAAAATATGAAAATTATGAATGGAACAACACACACAGACATGGGCACATATAACTCATATGTTATTAGTGGCTAACATTTGTTGCATAGATGGCCAGAGCATGATGCAGACCATTTTCTTCTAGGTCTATTTAGAACCAAAATTTGGAAAATCACTGATTCTTTCCTTGAAGCCACTGTAGGCTTCATATCATAGTGCATAGACACAGAGATACATTTAATTTTTATTAACATTTAAGGTCCTGCAGCAACAGGCTCCAAGAAGTAGCCATGACAAATCTGGTGACTCTGGTATTTCTGGAGATGCAAGTCCAGTTGGGATCCATGAGGACCCTTCTGAAGCAGCAGCACCACTGTGTAGGAAGCCAATGGTCCAGGCAGGGTCTGTGCGTCCACTTGTGATGGCCTGGACCCCACAGCAGGACCTGGAAGAAGATGAAGAGGATTCCAGCTCTGATGGGGGAGTGGAGGTTCCTCCTGCCACCAGCGCTGGGGCTGTGCAACCCAAGTTCTCCCCACGCTCTCACGTCTTCTCCCTCTCTCTGCCTCGCGATGACAGGCTGTGTCTGTCTCTGTATGCGGACAATGCTGATGTTATTGGCTCCAAGGTGAGCTGGCATCAGTTGTCATTGCAATCTTCATGCAAATTTTTGTGTCCTTTCTTGGGCTCGACTTTACATTCAGATATATTTTTTGCAATTCAGTTGCTGAATTAATCCAACATCCATGGGCTGAACATGGACTCAGACCAGATCTCAGGGTAATGGCTTTCCTGGCAGGATTTTGCCTCGGTTAGGAGTCTAAATACTGTCCAATTCCTTGTATCCATCTTTCAGCAATCGTCCTATCATCTGACACTTTAGAGTCTAGATGCAATCTCGTTAAACTACCAACTATAAAAATAGAGTCATGTAAATCATATCAAGTCCAGTTCGATGCAAGTCTAATAATATTGTTAAAGAGAGAGATAAGTTGGCCATACTGGTTTTCCATGTGTTTAAATAAATGGACTTGGCCTTTAATGGACTCAGTCCAGTGTTAGACTTACATCTGACAGTTAGGAAATTAAATAAATTTGAATTGCAGCTTGTGGGGAATTACTTGTGAGTCATCCTGCAAGGATTAAAATCCTGTCAGGTGCGCAGATATATTTCAGTTATGTAGGATATATTGGCAGAACTGCATATTAATTAAAATGACAAATTATAGGAATAGTATCAGTTGTTGGTATCAAGAGGGCGTTGTTCAATTCTTCTGTTGTCGCTGTTAATTGTGAACTGTGGACATACATACAAATTAATATAGAATTTTCAGACTAATGCAGTTGTGTGTAGTGTGTTTTTAAACTGATAAACTGGAGAACATAATTACTAAACCCTTATTGCTTAAGTCTTCTATATTGTAATGCTGTGTAGTTTGCTAGATGTGCACTGGCAGTCCTCTGAAACATCAATGGACTCCTTCCAACAGACTCAGCATCACAACTCAGGAGATTGTACTCTTCATAGTAACTGTTATGAGAAATTCAGATTCAGCAATATTGTTCTTATTCTGTTAAGCTATAATTTCAATAAGCAACTGAAGTAAAAACTCAAACATTTATTTTTCATAATTTTTTAGTACAATTATATTATTACTTTTTGGTAGATAAGAAAGCGAAACAAATAATTTCTTTTAAGTATCCAGAAAATATTTGAAAACATATTCTAAGGGTCCTGATGATGATGTGTAACACTTAGCGTTACTGGTTGTTTGTACTTTGTCCATTGTCTGGTGTTCTAAAGAACACTAAAGAACACAGTGTTTCAGAAACTTGATCTGTTTCTGTCATCAGAAACCCTCACCTGAGGAAAGAAATGGATCCAGTTTTCAAAATGCTGTATTCTTGAGAATACCAAACAATGGACAAAGTCTGAAAACTCAATAATCAAAATGTGAATATATGTTTTATATTTTAACCCTCCTAGTGTCTCATCTGCCCCACTCCCTCTGAATGTCTTGGGAAAAGTTGCAGCTCTAGGTGAGGGGCATACATACATACATACGTACATACATACATACATACACACATTGTTCTGTAAATGAATTGATTGCCCCATGTTTGCCGCAGCTGTGGTGACTGTTCAGTGCCATATGATTGCAGTGAGTATCATGATCATTGGCTAAATCATTCAAAAGTTTTCATAGGTGTATCAAATACACCATTGTCAGAACTATTAAGAATCTACCCGGAATAATACTTTTATGTATCTCTGGTAATGTACAAAGTCTAAAGTGATGCTTTTGAACAATCTGTTATTCCTGTTCAGATGGTACCACTGCAGATGCGAGACCAGCGGGAAGCACAGGCCTCCTTCAACAGCCTCACAAAGTTGCGTCGCTCAGTATCTGGCATCCTTGGGGCAGCGCTAGGTAGTGTCAGTGCAGGAAGTCCCACAAGGGGTGAACCTCTTGATGAAAATTGGCTTCTTAGCCGCAGTGTCCCCAACTCCCTGCACTTGGAAACCACCTGGGGAGCTCAAACCAGCAGCCCCTCATCTCCTGACCAGGATATTCGTCCCTCCTTTTCGTATCTTGCTTCAGGTGGCCATGTTATGTACCTTCCTGAGTATCAAACCCAGTGCCAGACTTCTGCTGAAGACATGTCATTTGGCCGAGGGAGGTCCCACAGTGCAGGTGTAGCTGCTAGTAATCTCCGAGCCTCGGTGCCACTTTCAAAGTCATGTGACAACATATCAGCAGCATCAGAAATGCGTCAGCTGGGTAGGACTCCATCCCCTGACAGGAGGAATGTAGTGGAGGTACCTCAGACAACACCTGCGCCTGACAAAAGAGGCAAAGGCAGACGTTTTACTTTCCAGAGCACAGTGAGGCAAATTGAACGCCGCAGATTAGCCGAGAAACTTTCCAGGGAAGCAGAACTGAAAGAGAGGCAGCGTCTGGGAGAGTTAGAAGCAATGCAGAGAGTGGAAGAAGAATTCCAAAGGAAGCGAGCACGTGAAAAAGCCAGCATCCGCCAACAACTTCGGCTGTTCAGCTTGGATGAGAACATGTACTCATCACTGCCATTAGGGTGGGGGGACACAAGGGCTGATCCGGATGGGGCTCCTTCATCAACACCTTCCCCAGCATCTGGGGCATCATCTGGACCATCAGGGGCAGGCAAGGCACCGAGACAGACTGCTTCCACCCAAGTGCTATCAGAGTTCCATCAGCCTAGCAGAGAATACAGAGAGTACAGGCAGTCCAGGTAAGTTTGGAGCAAAGATAGTGATTATATAATGATAGTTCTTTAACTGTGCAGCTAGTATAGAGTTGAATGCATGGAAAATACTGAACAATGGAAGCTGTAGCTTGAGATGAGAATTATCAGTTTGGGGGGGGGTGCTATTTAACAATGCTAGATTGTACTTGTAGGATGACAGACGAATCGTAAATCAAAACAGACTTGAGAAAGAAGTGGTCACGTCCTAATCAAGGTACTATCCCAACTTTTTCCTATAGGGACTGAGGGGAAAAGCAGGAAGAACCTTGGTAATGATAGTCAGTATTCTGACCAAGACTCAAAGCAAGCACATCCCAAATACAAGCCCAATGCAATGCTTGTAGGCTAGTCTGTTCAATTGTGTTTCCATGTTGAATTTTTGGTTGGCATTCCACAAGATCCATTCAGATCTCTCCAGTAATTTAACAGATATAGCAAATGGACAAATGAATGTGTTCTCTTCTGTATGTTCACTTCATGCAAAGGCTGCATAGTAAATGCAGTAGACTCTTGATTATCCATGGGAATGCCATCCATTTTCCAGATTAATCATGGGAATTTCAGAAGCCCTTAGTTACTAACCGCAGTGTCCTCTAATGATTTATGCATTGCCAGTTATCCCTGTTACTGCTGCCCTGCACTACTGCAGATAATCATCAGTTTACTGTATAAATACAGTAAATACTCATTATAATGGACTACTACTAGTGGGGTAGCGTGTCCATTATTGCTGATGTCCGCTACAGACGAGTGAAGGGGTATTCATGGAAGTACACCCCAGTACACACAATAAACATATAAACACATAATGTGATTACATAAAGTTTTTTTTTTATACGAGGGTTCTCTTTTGTTTTAAATAGTGTTCTAACTACAAAACCTTCTTAGTTCCTCAAGATGTCAGAAATTCAGTTGTCGACGGTTGGATTTGGTCTATTATAACCAGGACTCACTGCGTATGTATTTTTATGTGTTGACACTGATAACCTCCATTGCCAGGTACCTGGACTCTGGGCCAGAATCACTGATGCCCCACATAGAGCCAAAGCGCACCACTGTGCACCATCCGCAGGTAGTGTACGACATGCCGAAGAGCACCCAGGTGTATGTGGCACCACGTCACCGTGGTGACACCGAGATGTCCACCCCGCGTTCTTCGTCATCAGACAACTACCGCAGGGACTTTGCCCTTGGTGCTCGACCAGGACGTTCCCTGGCTAGTTCTGATTCAGAGCTGTCCCAACCTGCCACTCGGCCAGTCTCTCGACGTCAGCATCGAAGCAGGTGTAGAATAGTTTTGTTTACGGTCTACCATATTTAATAACACTGGCAGAATTTCTTATAACTTGGGGTGGCACTTGGGCTTATGTTGGCCCTGTCAATAATCTTCATAATTTCATTGTGTATTATGAAGTTCTGTTTCAGTGTGATCATAACCTCACATGTACATACAGAGGGTAACTAACCTACATTGTATTGTCACAGGGTATAACGGTGGTGGCAGAGGCTGCCTAACTTAATCTAGTCAACTCAATATTAACATCGTCACTTGGAGTCATGACGCAACACAGGTTTGTCCATTAATATGTAATATTTGAAAGGCATGTAACTCCATGTTACCTAAAATTATGATGCTTTTGTGTACATTTGTAGGAATCCTTTTGTACAAATTGCATGAAATGAATGCATAATTTAGTGGTCACTTCTGTCTTTCTACCCTTCAACATGTTCCGTTTCTGGAACTACTGACTGTATGTTGTAAAATTTGGTATTGGGTGTCTGGAACTAATAAGTTAACATGTCTATTTAATTTTGGTCCATATCAGTCAAACCCCTACCTTATTTTGTAATTCTTATTCTTGTAGTGGGGTGAGATCAGGTCATTTCAGACTCAGGCAGCAAGCAGCCTGTTTTACCTGCTCCTGATGACAGATGAGAGAATGGAACATTAAGGGAATGATAATTGGTAGGGGAAAACTGTAGTACTCAATGAAGAACCTACTGTGTTGCCACTTTGTCCACCACAAACCTCACACGGACTGCCCTGTGATTGAACCCAGACCTCTGTGGTGGGAAGCCAGCAACTAACTGCCTGAGCTATGGTAGGGCCTAACCCTTGCCTTATATGACTCTGAAGTCATATTTACTAGTTGGCATTGTGGCCCTGGAGTCACAGCACCACACAGTCACACTGGTGGGTAGTGTCTGCCACTAGAGCACACAACCTTGGCCGTGGTTCAGTAAGTGTGGGCAGGAGGGCAAGAGGGCTTTCCTACTACACAACGTGCAATTTGTTGACAGTAGCTGTGTGCCATTCCTTGGGATGGTGCTATGTTTTTAGGGAGGGTACTCTTAGACCACGCGATGGTGAGGGTCAAGCTCACAGATTAGCAGTACCGGCAGATGTACCAGCATTCTGGGGGAACTTACTCACTACATATAGACTTGAAATGATTCTGGAGATGGTGTATACTGTACTTCTTTTGGCTTATTTTGATTGTGATTGAGACTAGCTCTTTCTAACGGGCCCAACTGAGTAGGTTTATCCTTCCCTATCCACCTGAAGACGGAGACAGATCCAGTCTTCAAAACGTTGTGGTCTTTTGTCTTTTACATACCAGACGATGGGTGAAGTCCAAAATAAGCCCAAAGAATTACTCACTACATGCAATGAAGTCCTCCGGCAAAGATCCACATAGAGGTGCAGTTACTTTTCAAAGTTCTGGCGATTTTGGAGACAGTATCTGTCTTAATCACCAAGGATGATGTCACAAGTGAAGCAGCTGTATGCCATATTTATACTCACAGAGTATGCTCTTGGCTGTTACAACATGGGCCCCACTGGGGCAACAGTTGGTTGCTGAAGAAGACTTCATTGCATGTAGTCACCATGGAAGCTTCAGTTATATAATACTGCCTCCTGCAGGTTCCTTCAAACTAGAAATGTCATCCCACATGACTGTGATCTTAATACTTCCATCATGGGATGCTAAACAGAGCCTGTCAATGTGACCTCCCTTCTTGAAGAGGAATGTTTGTCTGTAGGTCGGCCAGTCCAGCTTCTGGTGACCAGAGCGCTTTCTCCAGTCCAGAAGAGGTTCCAAAAACTGATAAGATAGTATCATGCAGTGAAGACAGAACGATGGAATCTCAGCTGGCAAAGGTATAAGAAATTGAGGCAAAGACTGAAATCTTCTGAAATATGATGCCACGTTGTTTTGTCGATAGGTACGACAGCAGTGTTCTATAAAATGTTTGTACCCATCCACCAAACAACACAGTATCAATCTCAGGAGATCATAATCTTGATTGTAAATTAAATAATTGTAAGAACTGTGATATTGTTGAGTGTGAAGAGCATTTGGTGTATTGTGGTTGATCACTGTTACAGGCCTTTCCACCGAGTCACTTCAGCCTCACAGCCGTGAAGCCATTCGTCCGGAATAACAAGGGCTACCGACCCATTGTGTTCAACCCTGGGGCTACCTCGTCCCACAATGTTGCTCAAACTGTTAGCTAGAATTAAGGACAATCAGCATAGTTTACTTTAAAATAATGGGCAAGTATAGGTTATTGTATAGTGACAGTGTGTTCCAAAAGAAATATTCTTGTATGTTGAGCCATTCAGGTGCACCAGTAGTCAACAACATTCTGAATGATTTTCTATGTATGAAGTTGCCAACAACTGAAAGTGAGAAATCAGGATTGTCTGTTGTTCACCAATTAACTGCAGATATTCAGATTATGGATTTCTGCCATTATATAAAACACGCAGGGCTCCAGTGAAGCCAGAGCACAGCCCTGCCACTTCTTTTAATATTAAATTCTTATAGTTTTCATACAGTTTATTATAAATCACATTACATCATAAAATAATATCAAATTACTCAGTACTGTGGCATATTTTGGCTCTCAAAGAATAACAGTTACCCCTCATAATGGATCTTTGAGACACCAAACATGTTGGGGTATGGCATGAATAAATTTTATGTTGCAACTTGATGGTGTCTGCTACATTTTATTGGGCCATAATGCATTGCAGTTTTACACAAATCAATGTGAAAATTGTTATAGCTTAATTTTATGTTAATTTTTCTGTTTTTTTTTTTTTTGCATCATGTTGTGTTTAAAATTCCAAGTACTAGGGCTGTTGACACAACAAAATAAATTAAATTTTAATAAAATCTATTAAAATCAAAATGTCGACGGTTTTAATCAGTTTTATTGTTTCATTCGACCACTACATATTTCAGCCATTTACTTGTTCTCTTTAAATGTGTTTTGAATATAGCAAGTCAAAAATCCAGTTTCTGTGAAAGAGTGGCCTGGCCCAGCAGGTAAAATCCCAGTATGGGGGCATGGTAGTAAATGTGTAAATGTGTTAAGGATCACCCTAGTTCAGAAGTCATGCTGTACACCTCCTTATCATTATATCATGGTTGCCTGTATTTATCAATTTATATCTCAGAAAATATTGATGTATATTGTTAAGAGTTATTTTTGTATTTAGAGCACTTGTACTATTTGTGCTTATAATTGCAGGTGTAAAATTGCTGCTATGAGAAACATCTGACTGTTTATCAGAGCATTTTATGCAATGTTCACTTTGTGCCAACGAACGTACTGGAGAGTCACGAGGTTGGGATCACTGTGACACGTGGTCATGGTTAAACATCCAGGTCATTAGGAAAACTTAAGAGAAATAAGAGGTCCTCAAACTATGAAGATTTTGTCTTCTGAGATGAGACACCACAGTCTGGTAGATTATCTAGATTATCAACAGTTCACAGGAGCCTGCTGCCTCCATCTTCAGGGTAGAAGAATAAGATGAGCACGAAGAAAATGGCATGGACACAGGGGGAGGGGGAACTGGGGCAAGGGCCCTGAGCTCAGGATCGAAACTTAAGTTGGAGACAGAGCAAGTCTCAGAAATGCTGGCTTTTAGCTCATCCATGACACAGCTGATCATTCAGGAAGATTTTTCTATTTTTATGTGCATGGAATTTTTCTTGCAACTTGGGATGTGAATCATGCAGCCAAGGTGGCAGGAATGCATACAAGACAGGGTCTCATGCATGTTGATTACTGAATGTAAAGAAAAATTTGGGCATAAAGCATTTAGTTTTTCATAAACTTGTGAGAAATTACTAAAACCTGAACAGTTTATGGACATTTATGTTAAAATAATAATGGCAGATGTTCTAATCACTGCATTTATTTAATCATTTTCTTAAAATGGTGCGATTTTCTGAACTACATAAGCAACAAAACAGAATGTTTCACATTTCTTAAAACTACATTTGTCCTACTCTTCACTTCCTGAATATAGGCTACACACAAACAATTGAGACAGAATGTTTTCTGACTTGTCCAAGTGTCACTGTGATGATGAGTTCTCTCTCTTATTGCCAGTTGCAGGAGGCACTGGAAGTTTAACTTACATAACAGATACTCCTGTACAGTGCAGGTTATCTCAGGGTTTGGGTTCATTAACAACTGTCTGTCATGCACCGTGCAATAATGTCAGTATTTCTCTTAAGAGTAACAGAGAAGTGTTCTATTACTGTGAGACTTGAGGTTCTCACAGTGGTGGAACTCTTCTGAAATGTGACACAATGTAATTTGGTAGACAGGTACCAGCATTTCACAGGAACATATTTGGCTTCATGTTCAGGGTGGAGAAAACTGCTAAGGATATAAGTAGGAGATCGCTGGGATCGGGGCTATGACCAAACAAATAGGAACCAATGACTGTTATTTTACAAGGGTAGAAGCTAAGGCGGAATTTCTCTTACTTTATGACGTTTGCCTTGGCCTGTGTTACCTGGTTTCCTTAACCTTAAGCTTCTTAATTTTCTTATCTTTTACAAAACGGCCTCTATAAGGACCACATGTTCATATTTGTTTCCGTATAGTTGTGATCCCTGATGCACAGTGGACCTGGCAGTGGTTCAAGTTTTTGGGGTGAGTGAAAGTTGCCCCCCCCCCAAGTCAGTACCAATTGTTGTGGTCCTGTCCTCTCGTGTCTATCGTTACCAATCGTACCTGCATGGCTTACTCTTCTATCCTGCAGAAGTGGGCAGCAAGTGCCAGAGACATTGGCTTTCATCTACAGAATTACAATGTGTCACATCCAAGAAGACAGTTATCTTGTTCTGCTATTGTATATATGATAGAAGAATTTTAATAAATAATATAATGTATTATTATTAAATATCAAGTAAATATTAATATAAATAATGTGTACAAGAAGTGTCTTGTAAATACAAGCGGATTAGGGATACTGACGTGTTTCCATTTACTTTCCTATTTGTTCCTTGTTTGACTTAATTGAAATGTGTATCATGAAACATCCTGGGGTAAAGGGTGGCTGGCTCGTAAGGCTTACAGTCTCATTGCCATCTGTGGGCCGATTATCTAGAATACGTGGGAGCCTCAACGCCTCTCAACCCTATAGGCCTTCACAGCCCATTTTAGGGATAGTTTTACCTATTTTTTTTACACCAAAGGTTGGTATGGTCCATCTGTGGCTACCTTCAGTAAGCGTCCATGTTCAAGAAGATCTCTGGTGTGGCAACTTTTGTTCCCACTGTATGTTTGAACTAATTCTGAAACTGTGAATCTTATGGACAGTTGGTATGACTGCTTGGAAGATGGATCAGCCCATTCACTGTGAAGTTGAGACAAGTGGCGATATTTCATCAGGGCCAGTTTGCTGCATGTGTCTGCCAGTAACTCATCATGAAGTTGGAATTTTGCAGAACACATATATGGCCTTCACTGCAGTTTACTTGTCGCTTGAGTAGCAGCACTAAGAGGGATGAAGGTATGATACATGGGAGAGAAGAGGGATTTGCGAGGAAAGCCAGAAAGGAAGAGACAACTAGGAAGACATAGATGTAGATTTACTTACTTACTTACTCATGGAGCTGAGCGCTTCTGGAGGAGCCGTCAATTCTGCAGCTACTCAAGAATTTCCCACCATTTTATGGAACCCAAAGGTTCATTACCGTGTTCACAAGAGCCCTCCACTGGTCCCTATCCTGAGCCAGATCAATCAATCAATACCATCCCATCCTATCTCTCTAAGATCCATTTTAATATTGTCCACCCACCTACGCCTTGGTCTTCCCAGTGGTCTCTCCCCTTCTGGCTTTCCCACCAATATCCTATATGCATTCCTCATCTCCCCCATTCGTGCTACATGCCCTGCCCACCTCATCCTCCTTGACTTGTTCATTCTAATTATACTCAGAGAAGAGTAAAAGTTATGAAGCTCCTCATTGCGCAGTTTTCTCCAACCTCCTGTCACTTCAGCTCTCTTCAGTCCAAATATTCTCCTCAGTACCCTGTTCTCAAACACCCTCAGTCTATGTTCCTCCCTTAATGTCAGAGACCAAGTTTCACACCCATACAGAACCACAGGCAAAATTATAGTTTTGTATATTCTAATTTTTGTTTTTGGACAGCAGATGAGAAGACAAAATGTTCTGGACTGAATGGTAGCAAGCATTACCCGGGTTCAATCTCCTCTTAATTTCCTCCTGAATCAGGTTTTGATCTGTTATCGTTCTTCCCAAATATCTGAATTGTGCCACGTTTTCAAAACATCTGTTTCCTATCTTTATATCATGATTTTGCCCTGCATTTTGGTGAGGAGACAGCAACATATACTTAGTTTTCTCAGTGTTTACTTCTAGACCAACCTCTTTACTTGCGTCAATTAAAGTTTGTGTGTTTTCTTTATGGTATCTACATTATCACCCAGTAGATTCACATCATCGGCATAGGCCAACAGCTGATGTGTCCCGTTTAATTTCAGTCCCACCTGGTCTCCCTGGACCTTCCTAATGGCATATTCTGAAGCAAAGTTGAAAAGGAGTGGTGATAAAAGTATCTCCTTGTTCTAGGCCATTCTGGATAGGAAATTTATCAGACAAATGTTTACCTACATGGACTTTAATATATGTTTCGTTTAAACACATTTTAATCAACCTGACTAGTTTCATGGGTATCCCAAACTCTATCAGAATATTGTACGATACTTCCCTTCTAACTGAATCATAGGCTTTCTTGAAGTCTTGTAGATATAATTAATTAATTAAGCACCATGCCATAAAGACATAACTGCAGGTATAGCTCTACCATTCTTGATCTTGGCACTAGATGAAGGTGAGAGGTCAGCTTCATGCCCCCACTACTGGGGAGAGTGTCCCTGGTACCTGCTGTCCATAGCCTATTGTTATATCAGCCATGTTACCCCAGCTTTCTAGATGTAGGTGGTAGGATTATATTAAAAATGGATCACAGAGAAATGGGATGGTGTGGTATGGACTGGATTCATCTGGCTCAGGACAGGGACCAGTTGTCGGCTCTTGTGGTCATGGTAATGAACCTTCAGGTTTCATAAAATGTTTGGGAACTTCTTGAGTACTCAGCACAATGGAGTTAGTTACAGGTAAAATCACAATGATACTGTGTTATTTCTTTTAATGAACCTTACAACTGGCTGTTGGTCACATTAGGAATAGCATTCCTGTATCTCTACAAGAGCATATATTTGGAAAATAATTTCAGCAGCAGAATCTGACATCTTTTACTTACACTTACAGCTACCCATTTGAAATTTGTCAACTCTTCTTCAGAAATCCTGCAACATATAAGTGATGTTAATGTGTTTCCTACTTATCTAATTGTATCCAGTACAGTGTTACAGCAGTGTGAGAAATTTTAACATCTTCACTGCCAATCTCATGATCTGGCAAGTTGAAACTGACTGTATGCTGGTACCAAACCTGTCGAATGACTGAAAGGCTATTGCCACTGTGTACCTAAATTGAATTTCCTCCTGTATATATCATTCAAATGCAGAGAAACTTTCGAACTGCATCTTATCAACAGTTGAAACAGTTCAAGTATATAGCAATTAGTGACTGTTTTTCATTCTTTCATCTTCTGTTACAAATACAGTACGATCATAATCCATTTTTCATGGAAAAATGTCTGGCCCAACAAACAAAACTCCAGCAAGGAAGTGAGATTATGACTGTGTTAATTTTGATTGTTGCTGTAACCTTTAAGAAATGGCACCCAGTCATGCAGAGATCAGCAAAGTTACCATGAAGTTACCTGTGCGGTGAGAAACAGAACAATATGATTACACACATGCTAATGTGCTGAGTGGACACCTTGGTGGAGTATGAGATTAATTCTATCACTGAATGCCTCGTCACATATATCGCACAAATATGGTCCTCCTCCGGTATGTTCAAAAACGTGTGTTTCTAGCTGACTCTTCTGGTTGAACGATTTGCTACAAATCTTGCAAGAGAAAGGCTGATGTCCACTATGTAAGCGAAGGTGTATTTTAAGGTAACCTTTCCTAGAAAATGACTTTTTACACAAGTCACACGTGTAAGGTCGCTCTTGGGTATGCATACGTGTATGGTCTGTTAGGTGCTGCTTGCGATTAAACGACTTTCCGCAGAATGCGCACACATGAGTTCGTTTAGATGACTGTGATGATCCACGGTGATCATGCTCACACACATGTATTGGAATATTCTGAAACAACAAAACAAATTTAAACCAGAAATGTTGAAAAGCAACAGTCTGAAGATAATGCTTGTAACTCAATCCCGATGAACTGAACTTTTTTTTTTTTCTGACATGGAATTACATGTGCCATGTCCTTATGCATTTATGCTCCCACTCATAAGTCCACAATTCATTCAGTGCCCCCTGGATTTGATGATCCCTAAACCAGCACATGGGTGCTGTAGGAAGCCACAGAGCTGAGAGATAAATTTAACATTGTTGTCAAATTTTAATTTGAATCTCAGCACCAGTATGTGCAGCCACAAGATCAAGTTGTCATGAGTACAGCAAGAAAATTACGACAGAACAGAAGTTGCAAAGCAAAACTTAGAAGTGGCAACATGGCTGGCCAAAACATGTATTGGCCAATGCTGTTTCACAGCAGACAGCGCTGAGCACTTATATGAGGAACCATCAAACACTGTGGGACTGCAGGATGTTACCGAGAAAATGGACGATTTTGGAAACCAAGTAAGGACAATTAAAACTGAAGCAGATGTTACAACTTGCCTCTGGCTGATCTGTAATTATGGATGCAGGGCTTTCATCAAGTATCATTTCAAACAGCTCCCCATGTCCGAGCGAAGGCAACGGAGCATCATCGTCTGAATCAGGTTGTGGCTTGATGTCACTTGTGATGAACTGCAAAGCAATGACAACAAACACATTAGCCACAGTTTGGCTGATCAGTCTTACTGGACTGTTCTGATTACAATGTTCAAATCAGAATTACTCCTTCCATCTGCTGTATGGTCTACTTCTAACTTTTGGTATCTTCTGGTAAGATCTTTCAGTGATTCTGCTTTGATCCATTACTTCCAGGCCTGTTTCATATTCAACTTTTTCGTGTATAATGTTAAACAAAATCAGTTTTTGCTTGGTATGGTCTGCTTTCCAGTAGCCACCAGCATGCCTCATGAACCACATTTCAGCTGTATTTTGTTTACTTACTTATAGATCACTGTGGTCACAGTGCAAGGGCCAAGAAGGCCCACCCCTTATATATTCATTCATTCATACTTAATAAAAGGCCTTGCCATAGCTCAAGCGGTTAGTCGCTGGCTTCCCATTGCGGCAGCCCGGGTTCGATCCCGGGTCTGGTCAAGTAGGATTTGTGGTGGACAAAGTGGCGCTGGGGCAGGTTTTCTCCGAGTACTTCGGTTTCCCCTGCCAATCTTCATTCCATCAACTGCTCCAGAATCACACTCGCCTATCATCTGGGGCTGGTACAATAGGCCAGAAGTGGCCGCAGTACAAGGGACTTGGTCCCACCCCACTAGCAATAAAGAAAATACTTAATAAAACATCATTCAGTACACTGATCCACATAGTAATGTGGTACAAACATTACTTATACTATTCTGACTGAGGTTTTCACAATTTTCCCCAGTCCCTCCAGCTTTCAGCCACATAACACGGGATTTAGTATATGTATATCCTATAAGATTTGAGGTTTTCATGGCGGTGACTACAAAAAATGCTGTCTTCTGGGTGCGGCGCTGTGTAGATATTGTGCAAACCAACGTTTTGGAGGAACGTATCGCCTCCGTCTTCAGGGTATAAGAAAAATCCACAAGCGAGGAACTAGCGTGAGCAGGTGACTGCATGGTTCACACAATATCTAAATGGCATCACACCCAGAAGACGGTATTCTTTATGTATATCCCATTTTCCAGAAGATAAAGGCTGATATTTTGCTCATAAGATGGCACAGATGGATGGACAATGTCAATACTGAAGCAGGCACTGTTTCTTAGTTGATGCAATGAACTGTACATTAGTTTGGCGAATATATATTTCGAAGTAGCTTCACAGTTACTGCTGGTGTCATACCAACTGGAATGCAGATATGAGACACAAAATACCTTAATGCCAGGCATGGAATGAGACCCACCTCAGTCTCTGTCATCACCACAGGCTCAAGGTACTTTTCCTGTTTTATGTCGAGGACCTCATGTTCATTGTGGGTTGATAACGGATCAACCTCGTTATCAGGCTCTGACTCACGCTTGACACTTGAAGCCATATTACATGCTGAAACACAGAATGCGCATTACTACACACTTATTCTACATGTATCCCCATTCACAATAAAGCATATTTCTGTGCCTACAACATCTTTGACAATGTGTATCATCAAGTCATTGTTAGAAAGTTACTGGACTCTATTTTGAACACATGATACAAAGCAAATTTGCCATACCAGAGATCCCACTGAACACACGCAACACTTTCCTGCAATAAGGTTGCCTACTTGAGGTATCTTACACCCTCAGAGGCGTTTTAGAGAAATAACTTTGCCATTCTCCAGCACATGTGACCCACTGCATGGACCCCAGAGTTGTTCTTATGAAAGCAAAAATCCCAGAACCTTTATCAGGAATCAAACCCCAGGTCAATGTACTGAATGTGCTTTGTGTGTGTGTTTGTATGTATGAAGGGGTAAAAAAGATGTGGGTCTGCTGAGGGCGACACTGACAGGGTCACTTGATGCAGGTGGGTGGCCTGACCATCAAGCAGATGGAAGTGACTGGTTTACAGAAGAAGCAGGCCAAGAGGCCAGCTGGGACCACTGGTGGCAACTCTGCTGCCCTGTCAGTATGAGTTAGTATATCCTGCTGCCAATGCCCAGTTCTGGCTGGCCACAGATCAGACACCATTGGCCAGAGCTGATTGATATTTGAAGACAAAATCAGGATATTCTGGTTCTAGCATCTCAGTCAAGGCTCTCTGATGGGACTAACAAGGATAAGGAGCACACAGTGGCCCCAGTAGTAATGCAAGTGCTTAGGGCAACGGAAAATAAACAGAAATCCAGTAATTGGTATATGTCTCCGGAAATTTTAAATGCCACTCATAACATCATTTAGTGCTTCATTCTGGTTCAACAGTTCTGTCATCTATGCTGCAAATGTCATCCAAATTGTCCAGCTCCAAAACTCCAAGCATGGAATCAGAACTAGCAACTCAAGAAAAGAAATTAACCTTTATACAAGCACTAAAATGAGAAATATCTCGATTTTTACATTATACTCACATCTGTGAGAATGAGTGCTTCTTTGTGTCCTTTTGAAATCTTGCCCCACTCTATCACAAATTCTACATGGATGTGTGACAGTTACTTTGTTGTTCTTTGTGGTTTGTCGGAAACTAAGTTCCTCCCGTTGTCATCATAAGAGTATTGGCAAAACGTTAGAACGTACTAAGCCATCTGGAAATTTGTATTTGAGGTTGTCAGTTAATTTCAAATCTTGGCAACCAACATGAATAACTTCGTTGATACCATGAACGCAATAAAAACATGCCAAATTCAAAAATTTGTAATTACTATGAGCAGAAACGATAAGACATACTGTTCCTGTACTTCAGTGATGTGATTTACACTATATAGCACAGTCCCATTGAACTTATCCACATATTTCATCTCGTAAGTTACACCATTAAACATCGCGTTATTCATTTAAAACAAACATTTCGTTTTCTAGTACGGTCACAATTCTCCGATTTTTACCGTTTTGCATAATAAATTAGCTGCATGAGAGTTCCGTGGATATCTACTTCACGAAAACAAATGTAGCTAATATACATTTTTCATGTATGAAACAACGTGAACTCCAATCTCTGAAGAAACTGCAACTTTCACACATGCGTGACTTTTAACTATAACGCATAGGCGCCATATGAAGGTATGGGAATGTATAGGTTATGTACGGATATTCAGAATATATCGCAAAAGCTACTATATTCAAGATGATAAGATCGGACAATCTTGTTACAATAACATCATATATTAACTCTCATAAAAGATCAATATTTATGAACAAATTCCTTCCTTAATTCGGGGGGGGGGCGGGGTGAAAGTATATATCTTGGGCGGTCCCATGTCTGAGGGGGAGGGGTGAAGTAAATGTTGAACGACGTTGAAGACTTGAAGACGGTTGCATTCTGGTTAGTGTTTCCTGTCACCTTACCAGGGATTAGCAGGTATATAGACATGTAACTCAACGCTATTGCATGGCAATATAGCTACTGTGATATTACGCACACGCACGCTTTTTTCTGTCATCTACGCCCACCTATAGCGACACTATACAAACTGGCCGAGCCACTGCCGAGATCTCAATCGGTTAACTACTATTCTACATGTCAACATCAACGTAGTTTGCACGCGAGTGGATACGTTTGGGAACACGAACACGAACGTGAAGCATAATGCTTATAATTCAGGAGTTTTTCTAATTTATCGGTGTTTCCAGACTGGATATTAATGCACCCACATTTATGCATAAAACGACATTACATACCCTTTTTTCAAGTTACAAAAATTAACAGTCCCAGTGACTTTTAATAAGACAATTTCGGACCTTCCACATAGTTAGCAGGGTGTGTTAATGAATTATGAACTTTTCTTTTATTGATAGTGGGATGGGACTAAGTCCCTTGTACTGCGGCCACTTCTGGCCAATTGTACCAGCCCCAGATGACAGGTGAGGGTGACTGTGGAGCAATTGGTGGAATGAAGATTGGCAGGGGAAACCGAAGTACTCGGAGGAAACCTGCCCCAGCTCCACTTTGTCCACCACAAAACCCACTTGACCAGACCCGGGATCGAACCCGAGCCGCCGCGGTGGGATGCCAGCGACTAACCGAATTATGAATGTACTATGATTATTAGAAAAATTAAGCCCAACGTTATGCTATTGTTATTGTTTATTAATTTTCAGTTAAAATATTTTTTTTCAACTTTGTATGCAAATTCAGTGTAAGAGACTGTGAGATTCTCTTCAGTTTCTGGCAATGAAGTGCACTTGTCTTGCAGATGAATTTGTGCGAATTCAGTAGCTTCAAAAATAATTTATTTAACTTGTTTTATATTAATTTTATTTGAATAGTGAAAACAACAGAGTCACGACTCAAAATGAGTTATAAATTGAATATATATATATGAAAACAAAAGGCATACTCTGAACTTAAATAATTTTATCCATATACATGTTATGTAGAAATAAAAAGTTCTGGGTTCTTTCGTTAATTACTGCAGAACAGATTACAAGATATCTCTTGGGATCAAAGCCACACAGAGCACAGAAAGGTAAATATACAAGAATACATGTAAATGATGACACAGAAACGTTATAAATTGTGGATTTATGGTCCGTAAATCTTTTGGAGTATCGTACGTATGTCGTTATCCTTGCTAATGAAAAGGAAGAGATGCACAAATAATCCAGATTTTGGGTGTGATTGGGAGATAATGGTAGAAATTTAGAAAAGCGCCCGTAACATCAGATTTGTTCAGTTATCTCAAACGCCGTAAGACACTCACTGAAAAGGTATATATTGAACATAAAACATACAATTCATTCTCCTCTAGAAATTTTGCTGTAAACATTTGTCGCTCCGACAGATACATAGCGAACTGCGATCGAGTAACCTACATGTCGCATTTCGGTCGTTATGCAACGTGTTTGTTGGTTGATTTGGACGGTTAGACGGTGGGAACGTGTTAATGTAGGAAGGCATCCTTGGTATATAGTTCATACGGTAAAATGAATTGCAAAAATAATGAATGCCGTATTTCTTCTGACAGGGAAATTATTATACGAATACGTACATTGCACATTTTGCCTGCAAGGAACGAACTCAACCGTATGAATGCAAGCAGTATAATGCAGTAAATGTTATTTGTTATAATAAAGTTTTCATAACGATGAAAATGTCATCCATCGAAGTCATGACATTCATCTGGCAGGTACTTGTGTGTATCGGACAGGCTGCATTCATTTTCTGCTGGATTTGTAGTTCTCAGAGCAGTGACTTTCAAGAGTACCATATTCTGGATATTAACGTGTTGCATCCAAAATAGTAATAAAAATAAACCGTCGGCAACTTATGTTCCCTTGTGGTCAACTTCTTATGCTGTGAATCGATTGGCGAGGAAATTACCGTGCGTCGAGGTTAGGTTTTAATATTTCGATAATGCACTCCCTTCAGCTCTTGACTCATTTGCAGTATCCGTGCGGGCTATAAATACGTGTATATATCCCGTTGTATTCCCAGCAACTATCAGAAGCTCCGTTAATTATTAATCTCATTATTATATTTCACAGCCTAATTAGTGAGGTTAGATTTGAAAGTAATTAGCGCTATGCATTATGCAAATGCGGAAATGCCATATGAAACAGGAGCAGAGATGCCAGCTGCAACCAAATGATCGCAAATGATGGTTTCTGTTTCATGTCACAAAGTTCAAAGCCTCAAAGAGTTCTAAGAAACACCAACAGATGGGGTAACGATAAATACAACGACGCAAGAATCGTTGTAATGACTGTGGCGCTCTCTCTTCAATTTTGCCAGATTCACCGTTTATTATATTATCACTAGAGTCTGTTTACTTTTTTAATTTATTTAATAACACTGGGTTAAGTGCGTGCGTTATATCTTTGGTACTCTATAAGAGAGACTGCAGTTTAAATCATTACGAATAGGAATGAGTTGACCAACATGTTATTTCTGACTGAAAGTCTTTGTAAGTTGCTAGCAATTTTTACTGCTTAATGACTGGATTGAAGTCCTTAATATAGTTCTAAATAGAAAGGGCGCGTGTGTAGGAGTAGAGGTCTACAGATTTTACAGGTCAAAACTGGCAAGTCACTTCTTGACGAGAATAAAATTGTCGCGTTAATGAAGAATCATAGGTTGATCATGAATGTGTATTTTGGAAGCGTGCAGGAGGGGACGGCCGTGGCCTGTTATTAGAGATAATTTTGGGATGTAGGAGCAACCAAGAAAGAGACTCGTGAAAGCCCACAAGACTTACAAGTATATTTCAGGTGGTGACGCCCTGGAAAACTTAAAAAAGTGTCACATTTGACGGAAGGAACTTGATTGTTAGTTAGTTGATTGTTGATTGTTGATTGTTGATTGTTAATATTTCATCATCTTCACTATTCTGTCACTAAAATCTCGCAACTTATGTTACCAGTCTCGAGATATTTCGCTGTGGGTTTCTCGAATGGCACATCTGTATAATAGGCCATTACTTAACCGTTTAAGGCCCGAAGTGCGTCGAAATAACTTTCAGATCTCCAGTTCATACCTCAGAGAAAACACCATGAATGTCGAAGGGTACTGTCTACTGGGGTGTGACTTCCTGTAGCAACGTTTCGAAGGTACATCCTGGTTCCATCTCCAGGGCCAAAGAGTATACCAAGTAGGAAGCAGTAGCAATCAATGCATCGCCATAACAACGACCAACCGGTTAATGTGAGTTAGGGAAACAATCACTATTTATTGTGAGAATCATATTGGACAAATATATATATTGTGTGGGTAAAATTCAGATGTATTTTAATGTCTAAGCAGGTGGTATGTATAATTACCAGAGTACTTTAAATGGTTGGGAAGGGTGGGCAGACAATCTCCAAAGAGCCACGTGAAGTGACCTTTATTTTTCTGCTGGTTTGAGAATTATACTTCACTGAGACGTCTGACAAGGGGTGAGCCGTTCTCTCACTCACTTCCTGATGACTGATCTGGATCTCCACTATAGGGACACAATTGGTGATTCAGTTTGAAGCTGCAGTTGGAAAGCCCACATTTTATGCATCTTTTGTGTGTAAAGTATGAACTTATCGGGGTTCTTGCTGGCAGCCCCACGTATTCAGAACCTCCGTATTGTTGTTACGCGACCGTGTATAGAGCACACAAGGCTATAATAGTGTAACTATTCTCCCTGATTCTTACGGGGGACCTGAAAAGGAACACAATGATATCACTCTGTAAAAGTAAAGTTGTCCCTATGCTTAATTCATTTAGCACAGGGCCATTAAATGGTATGTGGAATGGCGGTACAGCTCCACCTTTCTTAGCCTTGTTAACCAGATGAAAGTGAAGACACTTTACCACATGGAAAGAGCCCCTGGCACCTCCTGGCTAGAGGGAGTCAGGAGCCGGTGTGGACGCTATGAAGAAGAGGGAACGTCTTGCCCCTGTCGGGAACCGAACCCCGACCCCTCTGCCCTCTGCGTGAGGTTTGAGACCCCATTAAAATATTATGTTAGTTACATTAATACACTTTAATTAATTAACTTTAATGTTCTTTAAAATTTTAGTCGGTATAACGTCAAGGTTTTTAGCTACACGGCCGTGGAATCAGGGTTCGGTTCCCGGTTGGGACAAAAGAGTTTCCCCTTCTAAACGTTGTCCAGACCAGCTCTTGGACTCACCCAGGCTCTTATCCCATGTGTACGGGACCATTTTTTCCAGGGGGTAAAGCGGCTGGAACGTAAAGCTATTCATTTCCTCCATCTAGTGCCGAGGTTAAGAATGGTGGAGTTATACACCTCCCATGCGTGTTCATGGCGTGATGCTTAAGAACTCAGGTAAAGGAACAAATTTACCTTCGTCCATATGGGATTTTGTGACATTGAAAACGAAAGCGACGATATCTGGAGGGAAGAGAGGGAACTGCTGCTTGTGGCTGTGAAGAGCGGACTGAAGAAGAGCACACTAGCGCATTATGCACAGGGTGTAGGCTGCTTGCAATGGAGCGGTTTCCTGCAGCCGTAACTTGGCAAATCCCCCCCCCCTCCCAGTTAGGAGCAGGTCGACTTCCTTCGTCATAATTAATAACACAATATTCCAGAACTTGCCAACTCTGTGAGGGGCACGCGATAGCATAGTTATTTGAGGCACTATGCTACAAGCCGGAAGGTCGCGGGTTCGATTCCCGATCACGTTATTTGATTCTTCATATTGACCCAATTCTTCCAGCCGCACTATGGCACTGGGTTCAACTCAGCCTCTAACAGAAATGAATATCAGGAATCTTCCTGGGGGTAAAGGGCTGCCGGTAGGAGCGTAAGGCTGACAACCTCACCGCCATCTATGAGACGACTGTCTAGAAACTGTGGGAGCCTTGACGTCTCACAACCCTATGGGCCTCCACGGCCTGTTACATGGATAGCTTTACCTTCTAACCAACTTCATGGAGCCGAGCCCTCTTTGAGATCTCAACAGTCAATCAGCCACATAAAAGAATCCACATTGTGGGGAACTTGAAGGTTCATTAACGTGTTCACAAAAGCCCGCCAATTGTCCTTATCCCGAGCCAGATGAATCCAGTTCATCCCATCCTATTTTTCTAAGATTAATTTTTTAATATATTCCTCCCACCAACTTCTAGGTCTCCACAGTTCTCTCTTTCTTTCTGGCTTTCCCACCATAATCCTATATACATTCCTCTTCTATCTCATACGCGCTACATGCCCTACTCATCTCATGCACATTTACTTGATCATGCTAACTGTATTTGGCGACGAGCCGCTGTGACCAGTACCTCATTTAAGTGACACGGTATTTGCATATGGTTTCCTTCCCCGGGACAAGGCGCCGAGGCGTGAATTTGTGGAGTTTTGTCTGCAATCCCCCGTACCAGTGCATTGCTTCATGTTTGATTATTATGCAGAAGGAAAACTTCACCGCTTATAATAGAGATTATGCTATGAGAGAAATATATTTTCCTGTCACTGTCTATCGTTCAGTAAAGCTGAGAGTTGTTGTTGTTGTTTTCAGTTTCGTAATCCTGTACATAGTCGGTACGACTCCCTCGACGGGGATTCAGCCCTGTCACAAGGCCGCTACTTACAGCACAAACACAGAATTAACGCACACAGACATACGTGCCTCGAGTTGGATTCGAACTCAAGCGTTCGAACGAGAGAAGGTAGTTCATGAATTAGACCGCGCGGCCACTGTGATCGGTATAAAACGCAATAACTGTATTAATTCTAGCAGAAATATGTGTGCTGTAGAGATGCATGATTGTTCCTAATTTGTTTTATGGTCCTTAATAACATTCGAAAAGCCTCTCCAACAGGACACAGCACACCATATAGGTGTTGGTTTGGGGGGTGCCGGTCGGGCCACGCCGCACATGCGCGTGACAGCAACATCCCCATTTTTTATTTATTCTTTTTTACTCTGACGGAACGAACCGAGCGTCCAGGCAGTCGTGAGGAGACAGGCAGTAGGAGAAGAGAAGCAGGGAGGAGAGAGCAGTGGGAGTGCTTCTAAATATACCATCAACACGGCTGTCTCTCCATGTCATACACAGAGTCAGTGGGACTTGGTCGACCGACAGGCATCTTGGTCTCCGTGAGAATAAAAGACGATCACCGGAACATACGTCAGCAAAACCTGGCGTAGAAAAATCGAACTCATAAGATAAAAGACGATCACGTTTTATTTTAGCGGCTAAAGGAAGTAACCTTGGCTGTGTTTTGGCGGTTTATGGCTGCAGTGTTCTGAAGGATGCATAGCGTGAATATAAACGTTTATATCTTTCCTGCATTGCCGTTATTGCATTCTTACTTATGTTAATTGTTTAAAAATATACAACGCAGATTTCGGGTGTTAATTTACGCTATTGTCGTACTTTTGTCTATAATATGAAAACGTGTGCTCGTGTTGTGTGTATCATTAGTGTGTTTGAGAAGATTTGATTGCAGTTTATAAAGTAATTAAGTACGATATTCAGATAAGAACTCGCCTTGCTAGCTGGTAAATATTACACCATGAGAATTCAACGTACTGGAGGACCTCTCTTCCGGGACTAAATTATACCAGCTGAAAATCGATGGCCTATTTATTATTTAACTAAGTGCGGATTATACGAAGTACATCAAGAATATCGCTCTCTGTTTACAAATTGATTAATTGAACGGAACTGTACTGGTGTGCTGAAATTCTGTCATCATGGTGTTTCCATTTCTGGCTTCGTTCTGCTTTGCGTTTTTGGTTCCCATCTTCTGCTCTGAAACAGGTAAGACGATACAGATATTATTAAACATTCCTTACTTAACAAACCCAGGCCGCGCCATAGCTCAAGCGGTTAGTCGCTGGCTTCCCACCGCGGGGGCCCGTGTTCGATCCTGGGTCTGATCAAGTGGGATTTGTGGTGGACAAAGTGGCGCTGGGGCAGGTTTTCTCCGAGTACTTCGGGTTTCCCCTGCCAATCCTTATTCCACCAATTGCTCCACAATCACCCTCACCTATCATCTGGAGCTGATACAACAGGCCAGAAGTGGCCGCAGTACAAGGGACTTAGTCCCACCCCACTGGCAAGTGTGACGGATCTGTCTCACCCCCCTGTTAACAGAATATGACCTCGAGGGAATGTGACATGTGTAGTTCTTATCAGGCTGAGTAGCTGTTGAATTTTATATTCGGCGTTGAACTCTGTAGCGTGTGGCGTTTATAGTTACACGTTGACATTTTATTCCCGCTGGGATAACGAATGGAGATTATACGTCAAATGGTACAGTTAGGAAGCGAAATATGTGCGTTAAAAAGTATATATATATATCGAAATATGCATCAGTTCAATGGGTCATTTTTTAAGGGAATTAATTTTGTTTTAACCCGAAAATACAATTTTGTTGTGTTGATTCATATGTGATTCGCCATCCTTCGATAACAGCATTTATGTAGTTTGCTGCTTTTATATTATTTCATGTATTTTTGCCTTTTTTTTTCCTACCGGGAAATCGAGGTTCCAATCTCTGTTCTTTAAGTCTGAGGATTTTATGTCGCTGGAGATACATATTTTGATATTGTGGGGTATAACATCGTAGTGTAGTCTGGTTGAAAGTTAACGTTTCGGAGGAACATATTGCCTCCATCCTCAGGGTAGAAGATGCAAGCAGTACATTCCTCCGAATATGGAGGCAGTGGGCGCTGTGTACCTCCGAAATGTTGGTATGCATATGTCAGGTTAGGACATGGCGACATAGCCCACAAGTCAACAAAAAGATTGAAGTTAACTTCTGTCAGACTCTCCACGTGGAACTCTGTACTGCAGGAAGCCATAATATGGAAATGGCACGGCGCCCTCCCTCTGGTAACACACGTGTCGCATTAGACAGGTCCAAGTTTCAAATATTTGTAAGGTGACCCGCCATAGTAATCAAGATCCTGTGTCTGGTTTTCCTCAGTTCTTCCTAACAAATCCAGCATGGTACCGCAAATTGGGTGACTACCGTTTCCTTCCAAATCCTTGCACTGCTCCGATGCTGCAGAGCGTCAGTTCCTGTCACAGTCATTAAATTAGCCGGACGTAAAATGGGTAGCTTTTATGAAAGCTCTTGACCGTGTAGTTTGGAGAGATCCAGACGTTTCGGAGGAACATTGTTTGGATTTGTAAGATCGAAGAGTAAGCCAGACAAGAAACGAGAATTGAGCGGGCCGCAAGCTTCTGCTGGTTTTATCTTTGGCTTACTTTTCGACTCTGAAGGTGGAGGCGATATGTTCTTTCGAAACTTCTTGCTCCCTCATAAAGAATACGGCGTTACAACCCACAAGACTATACCCTTTATAGACACCGCCGTGAGAAACCAAAAATTTTCGCGGTTATCTTTTGTTTCTATTTAGTTAGATGTGGTGTCAGTAACCATGTAAAGTTTACTGGTAACATGACTGACGAATAATGAATTGGAAAGGATTTGGAAGGAAGCGGTTGTGGCTTAGTCGCGGTATTGTGTCGCCTTTTATCTGCAGAGACTGAGAAAAACCACGAAACACAACCCAGTCACTTTATCCGGCTTACCGAACTGCATTCAAATCGAGCTTATAGTTACTGCTACGCCAGTCTGCACGGTGTCACGATCATGGTCTGAAGGAGAAGCAATGCCGAACCTCAGCATGGCTGAGGCATCACGGCTGTGCAAGCCTGCTCTGTGGTGCGTAGTGGAATGAGACAGTGCTGCTGTACAGTGCGGGAAATGGGGAACTTCAGAGCCTCAGGGCCTCCGAGTGTGAGGCACGCTCGTATGTTATAACGAGTTTAGTCGGAGAGGCTGTAACTTATCATATTGTCACACATATGTATGACTATAGACGGGGTATGGATTGGCGAATGGATTTGCTGACCACTTATGCATACAGCTGGGAACTACAAACAATTACAGCGCCGCCGCTAGTCTCTACAGTTCACAGAACACCACAGCAACCTCTAAGCCTCTGTCTTTTATAGTCTCTCCTAGTCGTTGCTTGGTAACAGCTCCTAACAATGGAGATTTTTCAGCTTCTATGCCCCACGTCGTTGCCCGCTGGCTAGTACTACTCACAACTGAACTAATTGCTCCAACTGTCCTGGTTATAACATCTCCGCACGCGCCACATAGAAAACAACGTTCTTCTATTGTTTCATGCGTACTAGTTGCCGCGGAAACGTGCAAAATGTCTTTTCCACCTTCACAGCATGTAGACCGGTTATGAGCCCTACCCAGGCTACGATCGAATGAGCAGCGGGGGCTTGCACCTCGGGGGTAAATCGGTAGGAGCGTGAAGCTGGTTAAACTGGTGCCTAGGTTAAGAATCTATGAAAATGTACTTCGACTTTCGTCTTCATGGCGTTGTGCTTAACTGAGCACGGAGAAAGCCCAGTCGTTGCCTAGCGACGGCACGGAATGTGCTAACTCTGTGGGAAACTGGTGGTAGTTCATACCCATAGTACGGTTGTGTGGGCAGGTTAATATATTGGCTGCCCTCTACGGCTGGGGCAGGTATTAACTTCACTGAAGTATCTTGCGGGTTTCCTCAGTCCTTCAGTCAAACGCAGGGATAATATCTAAGTTCGGCCACAACTTCTTCCTTCCAAATCCTTTCCCAAAACTTTGCAGTCTATGATTCACTGCTCATTCTACGCTACGTAGTCTAGTTCAGTCGGTACAGCTGCTGCCTACTTGCTAGAGGGTTGTGGGTTTCCATTCCCAGCAGGGGAAAGACCATGTCCGGACCCCAGTGGGGGCCCTTTCCCCGGAGGTACAGCGGCAGGGGCGTGAAGCTGGCCACTCCCCCACAAGTCTTCATGGCGTGGTGCTTTACTTATAAAGGGCACGCGGTAGGGTAGTTGGTTGAGCTACTATGCTACAAAACGGAAGGTCGCGGGTTCGATTCCCGATCACATTTGATTTTTCATATTGACCCAATCCTTTCAGCCACACTCTGGCCCTGGGTTCAACTCAGCTTCTAACAGAAATGAATATCAGGAATCTTCCTGGTGGTAAAGGGCTGCCGGTAGGAGCGTAAGGCTGACAACCTCACCGCCATCTGTGAGCCGACTGTCTAGAAAGTGTGGGAGCCTCGACGTCTCACAACCCTATGGGCCTCCACGGCCTGTTACAGGGATAACTTTACCGTTTACCTTAATTTATATATTTTTTTATTGCTAGTGGGGTGGGACTAAGTTCCTTGTACTGCGGCCACTTCTGGCCTATTGTACCAGCCCCAGATGATAGGTGAGAGTGATTGTGGAGCAATTGGTGGATTGGCAAGGGAAACCGAAGTACTCGGAGAAAACCTGCCCCAGCGCCACTTTGTCCACCACAAATCCCACTTGACCAGACCCGGGATCGAACCCGGGCCGCCGCGGCGGGAAGCCAGGGACTAACCGCTTGAGCTATGGCGCGGCATTAATTTATATAGCACAGGGCCAACTTGACCTTTATTAAGGGCGTCGTAATGTTATCCACAGGGGTGACAGCACGTGAGGGTGGGGGGAGGTGGCTCGTTGCGACCTTGGTCACCGAGCGAGAGGCCTGGTTGCTAGCCCAGCGAAACTCTGCTCTGCCTTGAGGCTCAGCGGGCGATGCTGTCGGCTAGAAATGAGCGCCGTGTAAACTGATCACGGCACGAAGTAGCCCAGCTGCACTCTCACACGCGCGGCCCCAGCCTCGTACGAAATCTTTTGCGTGATTTTACCCAGAATCTGGAACTGAATGCCGTGTTACTAATTTTTTTTTTACTTCTCATATTCAGCCCATCTCAGTGTGCTCTAACTTAAAGCGCTTTGATCATACTGTAATGCAAATGTTAAAGTTCCTTTTTATGTAATTTTCTGTGTTTCTAGACACTTCACCTCTTTCATTCTAATTTGTATTCTACTTTAAATTTATTATGTTAGCCCGCTTCTTTAGTCTGTGTGTGTTGCCGTTAATAATATATGATGAAGTGTATATATATATATATATATGTATATAAGGGTTGGGCCATAGAAACCGGCCCCCGCACTGAGACCTTCAGTGATCTATTGTGCTTAACTGTATATATATATATTCATGATATTTGGGGCGGGATTTTCGTTGTACGGACTTACATTCTCTTGTAATCGATAATACCAACTTAACGATCGTACGAACTTCTGAGGTGGTAGGAAATTTATGATATTTAATTGTATGTTTGTGTGACTGAACGTCTCGGTGGAGTTGTTAGCGCTCTTGCTTCGTTTCCGGAAGTCCCAAGTTTAAATCTCACATCGGGGCTCGGCTATCCGTACTAAATTTTCCGTGGTTTTTTCAGTCCCATGAGACAGGGATAGTAGCTCAAATAGGCCTCGACCTCTTCTTTCCAAAGCCTTTGCAGTTATTCTCTAACCACAAAATGTGAGATATTTACAGCGTCCATAAATAAGTCGCAAATAAATAAAATAAATAAATATAATTTTAGGCGGCCGCGCTGTTATCCACGTTTTCTTCGCCTCGGAATTAGATGGAGGCGAGTGATCAGTTTCACGCCACGACCGCTTTACCCCCGATACTCATTGGATATGAGGTTGGGTGGACCCCAGAGCCAGTCTGGATGACATGGAGAAGAGAAACTTCTTGATCCTACCGGGACTCGAACTCCGATATCTCGGCCGTCCATCCCGTTGCCAGTCTCTATACCGACTGAGCTATCCCGGTTGTTATTACTGAAGGTAGTAAGTTAAATATTACGGACTTAAATAGGTCCACCAAATTAAATGAAAACCCGTTACCAGCTTCCAGAGTGAGGGAGACATTTGGATACGTAACGGTTGTTCAAGTGAAACCCGTTTGGAGATTGATCTGGACAAACGAGTAGAAAGCATTCACAGATTACTGCTTGAGGTAACCTGCTCAATCCAAAGTACTGTCATTTCGTCAATATTTTTTCAATGCCTCCAAGAAAATTGGTAAGCACAGAATTCCTTTTTCACCCTTGACTGGCCTTTTTCGCGAGCACGGCGACTGACGGGTTTCAGTTGAACAAGCTTCATAAGAATTCTGGTGCTGTGTTCGAGAATGTGTGAGATTTGGGGCAGTTGTGATGACATGTTTGCACGGCTGTGACGCTGCTCTGCCCCTGTGACCAGCACCGTCAGCGCGCCTGGTGGACGTTACAGTGTACTCTGTGTTTACCTTGTGTTTGCTGCTCATCCACTGTATGCAATCTGGATCACTGCCCGCGTTTGTTCGTCTCTATAGCTAATTAGCGCAAACGCGTGCCGAATACGGGACAACAATTAGCGATGTTTGTTGCCGCATTGGTAACCCATATACCCCTAGGTTAAGGTAAAGTTACCTCAGCTCTTAACCCTACAAGTGACAAACTCACAACATTTCGGTCTATACTGAAACTGGTATATCTGACAACATGTGACATCTGCCGGCATTTTAATTGAACTACATAAACAAGAATTATTTGAACTGAATTTGTCTCTTAACATTAAAAGTTCTTAGGGAGATCTTATCAAATATTTTGCTCCGGTTTTATTCGCATCTCAGGAATTAAATCTGATGTTTCTAGCGTTAATTAAGCACCACGGGAAAAAGATATGAGTGAACTCACTCGGGATAATACCTCACATGTCCACTAGCCGTTGCTCGGTAGCGGCTGCCAATGGAGGATATTCCCCATCCTCTGGGTTCGCGAACTGTCCCTGCCCTCAGCTACCAGCTTCTAACAGCAGCAGCTCACAAGGAGTGCACCTCAACAGTTCTCTAACTCACTAACTCAGCCCCTCGGCAACAATTAACTCAACTCAACAGACTGAACTTATGTGCTTATTCAGCTTAGAACATCTCGGCACTGACCGCTACTCATTATTGTATTCAATTATTGCAGTGGAAACATACTTGTTTACGAAGCCGTTGCTCGGGAACGGCTGTCTCTACTGGCTTAAAAGTTCTTGCCTTGAGCAAATACGCTGAAATATACGAATTAGACCACAAAAAAGCACGATCAATCTGCAAGTTTATGAAGCCATTTCAGATGTGTTTGCAGTTATGCACTTAACTCGGTGTGATTGCGTCACAGTGTTGTGCTCAGTGACATAACCTGGTTCCTATTTCATTCGTTCAATAAGAAGAATTCTTCTAAGAACTTGTCTACTTCTGATTAGGCCACTCTTCCTCTGAACGACACAAGTGGAGACGGATTCTTGGGCGTCTGAATTTTGAGAGAAGCTCCTGGACCAATAATTTGCCAGTTATTTAGTCACTTAAGTCATTACTTATCTAGTTCCTGCGTTAGTTAACTAATTGGGTTTCTGATCGGCTTGCCCACTAATGCAATTAATTATCTTATTATCCAGTTAAGTAATGAGTTATTATGGTCTTTATTTATGCGTATAAGCTGTTATAAATTAGGTAATTAGCTGGTCAATCCGTCTGTTTATTAATTTGTTAGTTTCTGAGCTAAATGCGGCAATAACAGCTTCCCGCCTACGCACTGCTCTGTCCGTTGCGCCGCTCGCCTCGCTCCCACGCCATTAATTTCACGGACGCCAAGTTTCAAATCGCATGATGAATGGCCGATGGATCGGCCCGCAACTCTGGCTCGTGCATCATGGCTATCCTCGTCTTCATTGGAAATAATGGAATTTTGAAATTTGGCAGTGCAAGTTTTGTTTCCATCGCGACGGTTACAGGCTCCTGTCAGATTACCATTGTTGTTACTGCTTGTGGGGTTGCCGCTGTGCAGGGGGCTCCCGAGCTTCGTCATGTGACCTGTAGATTTCGTGCTGTCGGAATTCTCCGTAAGTAACTATGTGTTAATTGTGGAGTCTTCACTGAAAAGCTGAGTGTCACACAGCTTGTAAAAGAATTCCCTAATTTTCTAAGGAGCTCAACTGTTCATTACCGTTCTCACAACATCCTGTCTCATCACCATTCAGTCCACACCTCTTATACTGTAAAGTTGGCCATGTTCTTAATTAATTGAGCGCGAAGTCATGAAGACGTGTGGAGGAGTGGCGGTATAGCTCCACCATTCTTGACTTCGACTCTAGATGGATTTGACTGGTCACCTTCACGGCCCCACCGCTTTACCCCCGGGGAAAGAGCCCCCGGTACCCATTGTACAGGAGCCTGGGTGGGCCCCAGAGCCGGCCTGGACGACGTTGAGGGGAGAGAAATCTTGCCTCTACCGGGATTTGAACTCCAACGCTTGAGACGTCCAGCCAGTGGCCAATCGCTATACCGACTGCGCTATCCCGACTGACGGAGTAGAGGAAAATGTCTTGCCTCTTCCGGGAATCGAACGCCAATTATCCGGCCCGTAGCGCCGTTGCCATACCTACGGGTGGCTCGTGTAGTAACCACTGGCTTATGGGATATTCAGGCGAAGCGTCTGGAAGCGGGAGACGGCGGACATCAGGACACAGGGACGTTGTGTTTCACAGTGAAATTGCAGGGTAACCCCGTCTCACTGCAGTAAGGCACTTAAGCCGTTTACTAACGAACTCCACACCAGCCAGAGCCCTGGCCAGATCGATACTTGAAACGCGATACAAGTTCACCTCTCTCGTTAGGTGATCAGCTTCTTCGTTTCGAGCGTGCAGTGTACGCCGGTCCCTCTGGGGAAATGCTAGGATAGTACCTCGATCTGGCTGCGGAATCTTCCTTGCAGATCGTTTGCAATTCAGTATTCACCAATCGAAGCTACTGGCAGCGTCGTTAAATACCCACCCTCAAAGATTTCTCTTTTACGGTTTAGAAAATCTCTGATACGGAAAGTAATCAGCGGTTATTTCCCTAAACAGCGTTAACTGGCTGATCTTGGTAATTAAGACGCGGTGTTTTCTGGGAAGGAGCTCAAGTTTCAAGTATTTATATTGTAGCTTGTAGAGCCGTTACTATGCAATGACGGCGAGATAAGCAGATATACCAGACCCGTTTCTAGGCAACGGATGGTAAAGACGTTCCCGTAGCAACGAATCAACGCGCAATAGAGGCACTGTTGGAAACGGGGTTTTCTTACGTGGTCCGTGCCGAGGTGTTGCCTAGAAGACATGGAGCGACCAAGTCAATTCTGCACGGGAGGCTCTGAAGAGAAGACTTGAGCGGGTGTAGCTGAAGAACCTCCACTGTTAGAAGGTGTTCCTAGGAAACGGCTAGTGAAGACACAGCAAGCTGAAAAAGGAGTAGCGGTGGCGCTGTAATTTCTTGTATTTCCGAGTAAGTGGAATCCATTATCCAGCCCAACCCCCGTCTATAGTCACATCTCATACTGCGTGACGATATGAACTTCATGTTTAAAAGCGTTAAAGATAGTTCGGTGTCGCGCAGCACAGGTTGCCACCACTTGGACGCGTCCCCGCGGACCCTCGCGTTACATATAGGCACACTGGCTCGCGTAATTTGCTTTTTAAATTCGGATTAACTTCTTATCCGCTCTGGATTGGATTATGGGACGATTTATATGAGATTAGGCTGTGTGGCGGCTTACAGGCGCCTGGGATTATGGGAGTTTGCTGGCCTGCGCAGGCTCATGCCGTTATCAACACAAAGAAAAGCTCCCTGTCTTGTTTAGGGCTGCACTGTGTACCAGTCTACATAAGACAGAATGAAGACGGAGGAAGTATTATACTCCGAAACATCGGTGCTCACCTACCAGACTACACGATGTCATTACTCAGAATGAAGATAAAGTATGTTGGGATGGTGAATGGTAAATTGGAAAGGATTCAGAAGGATTTGGTCATGGCCTTTTCGCGGTACTATCTCCATATTTACCTAGAGGGACTGAGAAAAACCACGAAGAATCCGAGGCGAGATATCTGGTGTACAAGCGGATATTCGAACCATGCACCTCGAGACCACAAGTTTACGGCGTTACCGCTAAGCTGTCCTGCTCGGTATAGAATAGTAGGTCAACACTTTTTACTCACGACTTGCTTCGCCCTCTCCCCATTGGTTTACGTGTCAGGTTTCCCCGGTGAGGGCTCGCGATCCCCTGTGAGACACTTGTCACACCGCCTGGACACAACATTGCCGTGACAACCCCCAGATCCCTTCGCAGTGGTCATACACAGAGGCAATGACTTATGTCTGTTTGGTTGCCTATAGCTCAGGTGGTTGGTCGCCTGCTGCGCTCCCGGATCCCTGGCTAAATCCCACGTTGGTCGTTGTGGGGTGAAATATGGACAGTGACTGAAATGGATGAAGTTATGTTAAGGAGGCATCCAAACATCAACAGGGAGGGAGACAGGAGTGTAGGGGTGCGGCTCCTGTTTTCCCCTCAAAGTGAAGTCTGGCTGAGCCATTAGTTGACAGTCTGAGCTGACAGAAATGTGGAGAAGGGCTCTCTCTCGTCCGCCGCGAAAGGAACCTGGGGCTGAGAAACTGCAGACCTGTCACAGTGCCCTGCCAGCATGTCCCGCGTCACGCCCATGTTCCTGCACGTGACGAAGAAGTGGCGCCCAATTATAGAGACCGTTATTTAAAATTTGTAGACCCGAAATGGCCATTTAGTATGCATTGAGAGCACAGGCTGTTTTATTGGCAGACCACAGACAGGACAGATATTCGTACGGCAGCTTCGACGTCCGAATTGGGGGCGCAGGTGACGTCGCTAAGCCTCGAGAAGCTGAGAGCTGACGTCTGGACGCTTCAGACGTTAGGCCTCTTCCGCACAGCCACGTCCCGGGTGCAACATCCACAATAAGTCGGCCTCAGTTTTCGGGCAATACGATTCGGGTATTTCAACCCTGAAAGTGAACCGGCAGTTACTGGGAAACAGTCACTGCAAACTCGCGTTTGATGCAGTTACAGAAGGCATTTCGTATAGTATGTCACTTGAAACACAGCCCGTTACACTTGAGTTCTCATGCACTTGCTGGCAATTATTAGCCTCAAAACCTAACCCTTCCAGCCCCACAATGACCCTGGGGTCGACTCAGCCTCTAAGAGAAATGAGTACCAGGAATCTTCCTGGGCGTAAAGGGCGGCCGCCGCATAAGGCT
Organism: Cryptotermes secundus; assembly: GCF_002891405.2. Classification (NCBI taxonomy): domain Eukaryota; kingdom Metazoa; phylum Arthropoda; class Insecta; order Blattodea; family Kalotermitidae; genus Cryptotermes; species Cryptotermes secundus. Next base: position 344,749 of record NW_019720738.1, on the reverse strand, counting down.
GACAAACTCACCGTCATCTGTGAGCTGATTGTCTAGAGAAAATGTCGGAGCCTCGACATTTTACAACCCTATGGGCCTCTACGGTCGATTACAGGGATACAGCTTTACCTTTATCCTTTACTAATCATCCTACATCCGACGCCATGTAGCCTAGACGCTGACAGCATCGTTAAGTAACCTAGAAAAGAATATTCACCCTCAGTTTGTATTCTTCCATTAAAGGACAGGAATAGGAGACCACAAATTTGGTAGAGACGCCATTTTCATATTGTGGTGTAACACTTGCAGTTCTTGTTCAAGCCCAGGATGAATGTCACACGTGTTGTGCCTGGTCAGAAAGTTAGTGACGAACTTTTTATCGGGGATCGAACTAGCTTCTGTAGAAACGGCAACCGTCCTTTCACTTCTTAATGACCATCGGAAATCGACTTTGTTTTTGTGCTTACGAACTACACGTGTAACTAATAGCAACCATTTTGTCGGTGCGTAGCTCGCATTTGTTGGCAGTTCACGCGGTTTCCACTCCCATAGGGAGTCCGTGCAACAGCTGCGTATGTCCGCCCCCTTGCAACACTCGCGTATGTACATTATTACAGTAACATCCTTTTACAACGGAATCTTTCTGTAACAGAAAAATGTCTCTGCTCCTGAGAATACCGGGAAGAAAGCCGAGGCGTATTGCTCGCAGTAAACGGAAGCTGTATTCGGCGGAAAGGAAACGTGAAAGCAAATATAGAAGAACTAATAATACAATAATATTACCAACGTCTATGATGTGTCGCCGTGTAGTCTGGTAAATAGCTACCAATTTACGAGTATCTGAAGAAACTACGCTCTACATCTTGAGGGTAGAAGATATGACGCCCTGTAGTCAGATGTTTACCAATTTTCCTGAGGAACCTGATGCTTCTGTCGTCAGGGTTGTAGAGTAAACCGCGTTGGGGAAAAATTGGTAGGATTCAGGGAAAGCAAGACCGCAAGAAATACTGGCCCCACCGAGGGCCGTTTTAGGCGGAAGATGCAAGAAATGATGAAGGAAAATGGGTAGAAGAGGAAGCCTGATAAAGAAGAAGAAGAAGAAATTCGAGAGGATATTTCGGGATTATTTAACGACGCTTACATCTTCGGATGGGAAGGCTCATGAGTGAGGGATTTGGAAGGAACAGGTCGTGGCAAACTTGAGGTACGTTAAACCCTCGCTAATCCGGTTACAGTTAATCCGGATCGAAATATGAGCAATGAAAAATTCTGTTCACAGTTGAGTACGTGCTTTAAAATACACGTGGAATTTAGGAGCAAGAGAACTTTCAGGCTCTGTTGAGGGCGGCTGGAGAGACTGAAGCCACGCAAGTAAATATCCAAGATTGGCTTCAGCTGGATGAAGGAGACCCTGGCTTTCAGCTTCTGGCAGAGCAAAAAATTTCTGCAATGATCTTTTTTATTTATTTAATCAACATTACCTATATTATTAAATTTTCCGTTTATTTGTTTTCTAAGTTCTTTTTTCTTGACTTTTAGCTCTATCTTTTGCTTCATTAATCCAGATGAAACAAGCCCCTAATTAATCCGGATTATCGAGAGTTTGCTGTACTACCCCCTAATTTTCCGGAAGGGAGTGGGGGAAACTACGGAAGACCTGAGGCAGGTGATCAGGCTGAATTACATTCGAGCACTTCCCAAAAATCAAATCAAGAACGCCAACCCGCCCAGTTTGACCTAACGTAAGGTGAAGCTGCGGTTTGTGCTTGGGCAACCTTACGGAAGCAAAGGCCTGTGTGCGCCCACATGTCCGCTGCCACAGTCTGGCCGCTTCAGCATATGGCATAATAATTAGCCCAGTATCTGATGATGACGCACCAAAACTGTATTCACACTAAGCAGCAATTTTGCCCCTCAACAGAATTAACCGGTTGGGCTCTGTAGCGGAAATATAATGTGTTTCCTGTGAGGTAAGAACTTTACTGTTATAAAAGTAAAGCTACCCTCGTGACAAGCCGTGGAGGCCCATAGGGTTGTGAGACGTTGAGGCTCCCACATTTCCTAGACAGTAGGCTCACAGATGATGGTGAGCTTTTCAGCCTTACGCGCCGGTCGCCCTATACACACAGGAAGGTTCCTGGTATTTATTTCTGTGAGAGGCTGAGTGACCCAAGGGCCATAGTGCGGCTGGAAGGATTAGGTCAATTGAAAAATCCAATGACTTCACCGGGAATCGAAGCAGCGACCTTCCGGCGTGCAGTATAGTGCCTTAACCAACTAAATTATATATATAAAGAGAAATTCAGTGTTTGAAGTATTAAAGGGAACAGCAGGGAAGGCTGCAGTAGAAACAGTGGCCCTTATGAAGGCCAGATTCACGGAGGAGAAAGTAAGACGCGTGGAAGGAGAATTGTAGAGGCAGACTCACGTGAGTAGGCCTATAAAATAAATAAGAGGAAGGAATTCAAGAAGAATGAAGTGGATATGTGTCTACAACTCCACACGGCGCCACTTCGCAGAAGACCGTGAACTTAACGTTCGAGATGCCGTGAGAGGCGCGCAGTTTCAACGTATCCTAACTTGACAGGCCCACGAGCGACGCCGTTGCTAGGCAACGTGCAGACAGACAAGCCTGTGTGTCGCACACTTGCAGGAACTTCACAGGCGACATGGCACAGAACAGGAATTACTGTGGCAGACTGTTCTTCTATTCATTTCATCCATTTTTCAACGAGAGGGAGACATCTGGCGTGATGTCTGTAAAAACACACTGTCAACTGTTGGCAGTTGAGGGCGCATTGGCGTGTGTAGGCAGTAAGTAACGGAGGTTCTTGAACCTCGGGCTGCTGTGGAAGTGGAGGAGCAGGGGGAGGTCCTTTCAACGGAAAATTGATTGAAAAGCAAAAAGCTGAGTGCGGAAGTGCACGTACTTCCGTTGCTTAACAGAAGTGAGCCGTGTTTCTTATTAATGCCACCAGAGGGACGGGCAAGTTCCTTGCTGTGCCACGGGAACGACCGGAGCCTGTTCCTTATTTCCTTATGCTTTTGTGTATCTCTTTGAATCTTTCTTTCTCTTCGCATTTTTTCTTCTTTCCTTTCTGTTTATTTCTTTTTCTTGCCCATGCCTGTTTTACTCTTCCTTTGCCATTACTGATTTGTCTCTTTTAATTTATCTTTTCTTCTTTCAATTCCTGTCTTTATTTCTCGCATTTTTCCTTCCCCTGTTTTCCTTTCTCGTTCTTTCTTTTATGTTCCCGCTTTCGTCTCTTTAGTTTCTTATTTTTCTTTATCTTTTCTCCTTTCTTTCTTTCTGCTCCTCTTCTTTCTTTTGCATCTTTTTGTTTATTTCTCTTTCACTCTTACTTTGTCATTCTTTCTTTTCATATTTCTCTTTCCATCCCCTCTCCCCCTTCCATTTCTATTTTCTCTCTCTGTTTTCCTAGTATCCGCTGCTTCCTCTCCTCCTCTCATGTTCAGTGTGTATGTGACCACGTGACACACTCATTTACTCCACAGAACGCGCGTTACGTTTCCGCTAAAGAAATTTGTAATTTCATGAGAGAGAAAAAGAAGGCACGGCGAAGAGGAGTGTGTCCTTACGCCCCTGAAATTACCACACGGATTATAAAGTTCTAAGCTGTGTATTTTGCTCTTCATTTACCTCAGTTGCGATACTGCCCTCGGAGTTGATGTTCTCACAGCTGTGACTATGAAGGGTGTTCTCTTCTGCGTTGTAACGTCGTTTAGTTAGGAAAGAGTCCGACGTTTCGGAGGAACATACTGTCCTTCATCTGTAGGGTCGAAAAGTAGACCAAGCAAGAAAAAAAAAAAGAAAACACTTATCGGCAAGAAGAGCACCACAAGATGGCAACCTTGACATATGCCCCTCTGAATTTTGGATGTGATGAAAGGAATTCGCTCAAGACAGAGTTCATTACCGCCTTTCGTGAACAGGTCGATGAACGTTAGTGTTTCAGAAAGGCAGGGAGGGACTATCAGCTGTTCAGGCCTGTCTTGGATCTAGTTAAGTTTGTACTCCCAGCGCTCTATCTGTTCCACCCGTGTGCAAACAAGCCTCCCCCGCCTCCCACCGGTGCTCCCGCCCCGAGACAGGTACTTAAAGCTTTGGCGGTGCAGAGGGCTCGGGCTCGGGCTGATGGTTCATTCTTTAATACCTTCAGTACACCGTAACCTGAAGGTAAATACGCATCGCAGAGAATAATTTTGTTTATCAAGTTGAAATAACGTAACGGCGTTCAGCTGTTTGTGAAGGACATTGTTGATTGTCACATGAAGTTTGCTAATTGGTGGAGCTGGAATCCACAGAGCGAATCGCAAACATTATTGCCTTTATCACGCCACCCACGAGATATCTCGCTTAAAATACGGGTCGTTTATGTCGGAAGTTTTCTCATGTTATTTTATCATCAGTGAAAGAAAAGCCTGCTGTCATCTCTGAACAGTTACATCTAACTATGTGATAATATGTGTTTTCAATAGCAGGAGTTCTACTACTACTCATAACTCGTAACTGCCCTGAACGAATTCTGTCACTCCTACTTATATAGCCGCGGAACTGATATGGACCTTCAGTAAACTTATCACGTGATCGCTATCCAGCCAGTCTGTTGGCAAGTCGGTCGGATCTACAGAAAACACAGCTTCTTCTATTGTCGACAGAGCTGTTTGCTGGCAACGCATTGATCAAATTGGTTACAATAGTATTTAGGAGGAGTTCAGTTGCACGATTACTAGAGACATGAGACAGGAACATATTGTCAGTCCCGCATGACTCGGAATCAAGAATGTCTGTGCTGGCGAGGGCCAGCAGCTATTTATCCGACCCGCCGATGAGTATTTAAGAGGTTAAGAACTAACATTAAATGTGTAAATTCGGACCTTCGCATCGAATTCATAAACACGCTAAAGCTTTTAATTAGGAGGAACAGTTTTCTATCCGAAGGCATTAATTTTAGAGGAAGCAAATTATGTATAAAATTTATAATTTTTTGTTGGAGGAAATATCTTTCTAGGGTAAATATTATTACGCGAGAGTATGCACTTAATTTGTAGCCCTCAGATAGAAATAAAAACGGCAGCGCTGAAGCCAATAACGCGTCAGTTCAGCAAAATATGAAGGGGATTGACTCCGTCACACGTCAGACCGCGATACAGAAGGCTGTGCGCGCTATGCAATACCGATGATCCGTGTTATCCCTCGCGAGCCGTTACCGCGCCACGATGCTGTGATATTTGCCTCGAGAAAATGTTCGAAAGCTTTTAAATACTTTGTACGTCTTCAGCCTGCACGTTAGCACCTCAATTCTTTCTTCCATGTTTTTTTAATAGGCCTTCTTCTGTCAGGATGTTGCCATGATAACGAATAACTTCTGTTGTTCGAACGCCAAAAATACTTCGCGTTGACTCTTGGGGGTTGGCGGTTCAATTTTCTCTCAGTGTTCTTGAACACCAAATAAAATCCATAAGTGAGCAGTCGATGCCTTCAGACCGAGATATCTCTTGCATAGCAGGGAAGTGGCTAAACTTTTATAGATGCTTTGAAAATGTGGCACAGTTCAGATATTTGGGAGCGACTATAACGAATCAAATTTTGATTCAGGAGGAAATTAAGTGGAGACTGAACTCGGGTAATGCTTGCTACCATGCCGTCCAGGACCTTTTGTCTTCTCGTCTGCTGTCCCAAAGCATAAAATTAGAATATATAAAAGTATAATTTTTGCCTGTGGCTCAGTATGGGTGTGAGACTTGGTCTCTGACATTAAGGGAGGAACACAGACTGCGGGTGTTTGAGAACAGGGTGTGGAGGAGAATATTTGAACCAAAGAGGGCTGAAGTGACAAGAGGTTGGAGAAAACTGCATAATGAGGAGCTTCATAACCTGTACTCTTCTCCAAGTATAATTAGAATGATCACGTTAAGGAGGATGAGGTGGGCAGGGTATGTAGCACGAATGGGGGAGAAGAGGAATGCATATAGGATATTGGTGGGAAAACCAGAAGGAAAGAGACCACTAGGAAGACCAAGACATAGGTGGTAGGATAATATTAAAATGGACGTGATAGAGGTAGGACGGGGTGATATGGGCTGGATTGATCTGGCTCAGGATGGAAAGCAGTGGAGGGCTGTTGTGAACACGGTAATGAACTTGTCGGGTTCCATAAAATGAATATCTGTACAACTGGCGCCTTCTTTAGAAGGGCCCAGTTCCATGAAGTTAGTTAGTTAGTTAGTTACATACTTATCAAAGTATGTTCAGAACACGGCCTTGAATTTGGTTAGCATGCAATTTAGGTAATTTCTCTTCTATTCTGTTCCTTGGTGTTGCAGCCCGTTTGAGTTTTGGCACCCTTCACAGCGGATATTTTATAAATTATTAATAATACAATACAAGAGAGTGGAATGCGATAGGAGAGACCAGTTATTTGCAATGGAGTGTGTGGGAGGGCTGGGAACTTGCTCAGCTGTCTGCCGTCACAGGGAGCGCAGATGAAGACAAGCGTAACACACCTCAAACGGGAATCGAAACTTCGACCCCAATACACGAGCGCCCCTTCACAGGTTCTCTGAGGAAACAAAGGACGAAACATTATTCTTACTCTACGTAAATTATAACTTGGAATATGACTGTCAAGTCGGGGTAGCTCTCCTGCTCTTGGGAGTCAGGTCCCGGGTTCAGTTTCTCTTACATGAATTATTATCCAGTCTGTGCCTTGAATTTCTTTGTTCTCTAAGAGAAATGTCCTATTGATTTCTGATTTCCCAGCCGTTTAAGACCGGACAGGCTGGTTTAATAATAAGACCGTGGATATATTCCCGAAGGTTCTGTGTTCGAATGTCTACCGGGATACCTGTTATCCTACCATATTTTAGAGTATTTTTCTCCGGCCTCCAGGAAAATCTCAGAATAAAATATCTCAATCAGGCCACTGCCATTTCCTTTCAAATCCTTTCCAGTTTATCATCCATTTTACCATTCGGCACAATAGATCTCTATACTGACAGTTGCGTAAAGTAACCCACAACAGCATCCCATGTGTACGCATGCTGCATGGCTTGCCCATCCAGCACCCACAGCCTGCCTGTGGAGATGCGAATCCTTCCGCTCTACAAGTTTGTCCGGAGCTGCGCTTCTCAAAGCATCTTGAAGTACACCAATACATGGAGATAGCTTTCTTGTCCTCTGGAACAGAAGTGAGATGGGAAGTTGCCATGGAAACGCATTGTTGGAGCTCGCGAATAAATGTTAAACGAATTACGCTTACACATTTTTGTATGCTGCAATTGCATTTGTGTAATTTCATGAATGAGCCCAGTAGCTGAAGGAGATGGGCTCAGGTGGATAAATGCGTTATTACGGCCATTACGTACTTTGTTTAGTGCACTACAGGCTGTTTAAAAAGTTACGTCCTCTTTTTCTTCATTGTTGTGGAGGCGACTTTCCCTTCTCATTGTAATGAGTGTTTTAATTATTGTGTATCTAGAATATTTTTGAGCTAGGATCGTCATCATTTAGTGACATCACTGTAGTGTACTGCGTCTATTCCGCGAGTATTGGTAATATTGTGACATGGAGACTCATTGCTAGGGAACGAGTCGACAAGTATGTTTCTGTAGAGATGGATTCTTGGAAACCTAGACGACGTTTCCATGGATACTGATAACGCTGTACAACAATAAACTCAGATCGGAATGCTTTCAGTCGTAGTTCTGAGCCGGACGGAGAGAGACCAGAATGGAGCGAGTCCCAGGCTGGCATTTACTGTTACATTATTGTGATGACGAGAGACTGTACAGGAATGATCAGTAACTCCAATCATTGAGACCAAACCGCGTCATTATCAGTCACGACCACGACAATAAAAACGTGACAATATTTTCATGTGGATGTGTGCTCTATACTCGTATAACATGAAGGAGACGGATCACAATTGAATATTTGTGTGTGTTATTCTTGGGGGATTATATTCAACATCTGCCTGTACTGGAGAAAGCAGGGGAAGTTAATAACGTGAAATTATGTAGAATAAGTGACGGGTCTTCCCCTAGAGTTCTCAGTGGGTTTACATGAATTGCACTGTATGCATCCTATGTCAAAATGTTCAACTGATTTCGAAGAAATTTAGAAGTGGAGTCGACCTGCACAGTTTATGAATTTCCACTGATTATGCGCACTGGCTTCTACAGCGGCCGCGTATAGGCTCAATATGACACTGAATTGAAACTGTGGATATGCGAAAACGCGGAAGACAAAAGCTCATACAAAGAGAATGGCCTAGGCTCTCCTTATACGCGATTTCGCGTATCCAAGGTTTTTATTTTTATTTTTGGTGGGCACAAGTAGTGCCAGTATAAGATTTGAGGTTTTCACGGCGGTGACTATGAAGAAGGCCGTCTTCTTGGATGTGGCGCCATGTAGATATTGTATAAATCAACGTTTCGGAGAACGTATCACCTCCATCTTCAGGGTAGAAGCGAGGAACCGGCTGCAGCCTGCAACACGATCCCATGCAATACTGAGGAGGACATGGAACGGCTGTATAAAGAACTTAGCTTCAGAGCATCATAAGTACGGCCGTGCTTTTATGAACGAAATTAATGTTAAAAATGAAGTGGTTCGCTGTACGATATAACTTTGAAATCAAACGGCATTTGCGTTCTCGACCGGCTGACGTAGGCGGGGGGGGGGACGAATAAATAACCCTCAAATTACTTTTTTTTATCTTCTCCGAGATAGACCATAGTTTCTGCTTTTATTTTATTCCCTGCGACAAGCAGACGTTGGTTCTTTATGCTTTACCATTTATTTCATTATCTCTCTTCAGGTTTTAATGTAAATGTTATGCTTTATAAACATGTGTAGGCGTATCTCTTAGTTGGGGCATCATATTAACATGTTCTCTTTTGTTTCAAAGCTCTTTGCCTTCAACGACAATCCATATGAAAATCGTTGCCATAGCAACAAATTAAAGTGGATTTTGTTACTATGTGTAGCCTCTTGTTCTGTTGCGTGGAAATAACCGTTATAGGCCTGTAATCTATTGCTGCTGAAAAATTCCCTTTTCTCCTACAGGATTTTAAATTTCAGGAATATTAAATTCTCTTCTACAGTGTAGAACAGCTGACAGCTGTGATTCGAGGGGAATATGGAACAATTTTTGGGGGGATTTTGGGTTCACGAAGTAAAGTAAATGAGCCGTGGGAGAAGTTCAGAAAAAAGTCGACATCGACAGAGCCCATAAAGAGGAGTGTATATATATATATAGGAGGTGTACTCAGCGGAAGAAATTATATGTGCTTCGAGGGAACATCATGTTGAAAGTGTAAAACAGATCTCACTTCAGCACAGTCCAACCTTTTCACCCCAGTTTCTTGCTTCGCTTATGCTTCGACCCTGAAGACTGAGGCGATATATTCCTCCGAAACGGACTGCACCACGCAACATCCCAGAAGACAGAACTTTCCATAACCACAGTCGTGAGAAATGTGTGTTGAGATAGCTGTATCTTGGAAACCGTACATTTTCTTCTGCTTAGAATGGCCTCACAGAATATTAGCTTTTTCTCTTTGGGCATCCTATATAGTCTCGATACTAAAATAATCGTCATTAAGCAACTCACGAAAGGATATACTGTCAGCCATGTTTGCTATGCCACTCAGAAGTTTTCGGTTAGATTAAATAATATCAACAAAAAAAACAGTTTTCATGCGGACTGCACCCCCAGCGTTGTCTGTCACTGGGGGTGCCTGACAGGGGTGAGATGGCTGTGGTTCACGGCGGAGCGACCGCCATATCGCTAGCAATAAATGTCCGCTTGTGGAGCCACGCCTCTCATGACGACCCTTACTCTATCCTGAGGTTTCTCATAGCTACACGCGGCAGCGTAGCTGGTCGAGGCACTATGCTACAAGCCCGAAGATCGCGAGTTCGAATCCCGATGAGGTGGATTTTTGCAATTTACCTAATCCTTCCAGCCGCAGTATGGCCCTGGGGTCGACTCAGCCTCTAACCGAAATGAGTACCAGAAATCTCACTTGGGGGTAAAGGGCGGCCGGCAGTCGCTTAAGGCTGACAACCTCAGCGCCATCTGTGAGCAGAGTGTCTAGAATATGTGGAAGCCTCGACGTTTCACAACACTATAGACCTCCGCGGCCTGTTACAGGGATAGCTGTACCTTACCTAAAGCAGAGGTTGTCCCTGTGCTTGATTAAGCGTGAAGAAGTGGAGGAAATGTAGGAAAGGGACAAGTAGGAAGATGAATGGGATACGAACTGGGTTCGTCTGCCTCAGAATAGAGACCAGTGGCGGGCTCTTGTGAATATTTTCCTTCCATATCATCACGGGATAGTCCTGATAGCTCAGGAAGTTCTGGGTTCGTGTAGTTATGAAGCTATATGTGTAGTGGAGTAGTTTCATAAATACTGTCACGTAGTAGTGTGACTATAGACGGGGTTTGGATTGTTATTTGGATTTCCTGAACTCTTACAGAACGTAACTACAAGTAATTATAACCGTTTCATTAATTCACATACTTTACAGTTCACTAGAGCACACAACTGAGTCTTCTCAGACTGCAGTGTCTTCAGCGGTCGTTGTCTGGTAACGGCTTCCAACGGCGGATGTTGCCCTTCGTCTGGAATCCCGAACTGTTTCCGGCCTTAGCTATGACAACTCGCGGCTAGCTGACTGTCAGAGGCAGAGTTAGAGTTACTTTACGACTGGCGGTTTACCCCCAATCAGTTCGTTTTGGTGCCAAGCCCCTAGAGGTTCACGACCAGAGATATTTTGGCAACTGAATCCTTGCGGTCATAGTCCTTATGTTTGTCTCTCGTGGATAGGCTTTGCTTTTGCCAAGTGTATGTGTCACACAGTGGCATAGGTACACTTGGTTATGGGAAATGCTTATCCTCACTACAACTGGAGTTCCGCCTTTCCTTCCCCGCAAGCGGTCAGTCCGATAAAAGTTAGAATTTGGAGCGAAGAATATCTCATGGGGGTTTCATGACTTGTCCTTCTTATAATATCTCGGCACGGACCGAGAAAGGAACATTGCTTTTCATTGTGTCCAGTTGTTGTCGTGGACATCGTTGTATCGTTGCTTCTTTCGCAGTCGTTGCCTAGCAACGGTTCTGAATGTCACAATACTGAACCTCAGCAGTAGATGAAGCTGAATGTTTAGCTACCGAAATGTCGTAAAGGATATAAGTGAATAGGGATATAGTTGTGTCTGCCGAAACGCCGGTAACGATCTGTCATAACATACGTTGTCACAGAGTAACGTTTCCTGCCCCCCAATTTTTTCATTACTACATTTTCTTCCCAGACCTTAAGCGTCTCTGTATTTAATGGGAGCCAGAATTTTGAAAAGAAACTAATTAACTGATTTTTTTTTTTGCAAATCAGTTGTATGAAGCGAATTATTACAAATGTTTTTTAAAGTCAGTAATAAAGAACACTCTACAGAAATATTGTTCTGTTAATGTACTTATTGTTCACAATTTTTTCTCCATTTCACAGCCGCAGTTGTTTCGCGAACCACAATCTGAAAACAGCTACTTAATATGGGTTGCTGAGAACGCGCAGAGAGACACAATTGTTAAGTCAGCAACTGATAAAAAAAAGAGAAGCAATGTCCTCTCTTGCTTTTCGGTTTTGTTCTGTTCATTTCGCCTCGCTTGTTCTTCAGAATCTTGTAATTACAAACAATTAGCTGGCTTGGTCACCAGAGCCGTAGTTTATTTTGCCTGCAGTAGGTCTTGTTTGTTTTAGGTTCACTGTAAAAGGGATTATTTAGTGTCTGTTCTTATTATGAAATTTTACCGAGCGAGATTGTTTTTGCAGAATTAAATATAGCGTTCCATTTCACGGCCCCATTGATGCTAGCTATTCGGGTAGGTTTCTGCAAAACACCGCTAGAGCCCGCTGCTGAAACAGGTCCATGTTCTGCTCTTTTCATGCAATGAAATGCTTCGAGACGAAGCACTCAAGAAGAAGGTTAGCTCTGCAGTACTGCAGCTCACATAAATTCTATTGGTATGCCAAGTTCATGGCACACTGAATAAAATAATAATAGATGTATGCTCTATTTTGTTTCCTTTGGCGCTACAGCCCAAATTTGTATCTTGACCTACCTCCATGAAACCCTCCGTTTCACTTCGGTTTACTACATCTTAGAAATTCAGTAGGACTCCTTGGGCGGGTGATCAGCTCGTCGCAAGGCCTCTCCATGTGCACAAACACTAAACATCCATGCTTAGAGTGGAAGTCGAACCCACGATCCAGGCTTACGAGCGGGCGAAGACTCGACTGCCGTGACCGACTGTGTAAATTTGTTCCGGTTCGTAATTAGTTAAGCAGCCTGCTATGNGGGGGGGGGGGTGGCCTGCACCCCAGACTGTGAAGTTGCTCACTTCTCACATGGCCGGACGTTTATGTTGCTGAGACGAGCACAACTGCAACCAATGGGGCTCGTGTGTCCCTCTGCAACGTTACTTACCGCCTGCCTGACTACACGATGCAAACCCGCAACGCCACCATATGACTCTTCATCGCAGCGAAAACTGAAATCACGTACAACTGCAGATGGTGTAACCATGCGATTTTGGAGATGTTAATTAATCAGGATTTGTTCTGACTAGCATATAATTACATTTGGTGCATCCACGTTTGGAAGACGTTCTCTGAAATACAATATGATCGCAGTTCATCCAGCCTTGCTATTCTTTCCGCTTCATAGATTGTGAATTAGTTCTTTGGGCCGTATTACCTGGAACCTGGATCTATGTATAGCCACAGTTGGTGCAACCGTGTTGTGAAGGCACTAGGAATACAGCCATTGTGGCACAACCATTACGGGGGTTCAAATATCCGCAATTTGTGCAGCCTGATGCTCGGGTTTCCTTTGCGTATAACCACAGTTGCTTCGGTCAGGGTTTGCATATAACAAATTTTGTAGTTACGTTTAACTGCATCTGGTGCAACCGGGGGTGTTCCTTTGGGAGCGGCCTGGCTGATCCTGCGAGCTGCTCATTTCCTGTCTGCATATCGATACGGCCGGGGCGCGGTGCACAGTCAGCCTAATTATTTATTGTCCTTACATACTGACAGCGGAGGATGGTGTAACAAGCCAGTAAATGTTGCATGGTGCAACAACTTTTGTGCATCCACCCAGATATTTCCTCTAAGTTTTCAATTTGTGAGCTCCAAATTTTGATCTTCTCTTCAGAATGCGTAAAATAGACCGGACGGAGGGAGCGAGGGACCTCCAGTGTCAAATTCAGTCAAATTCATTACAGCGGAACTTGCGAGGTACACGACACGGCATAAAAATCACTCTTGTTTAATTATTTCGAAATTGTGAAAATTACACGAAAATGTCCTGGATGAAACACGTGTTTAATTTTTCTTTGAAATTCTTGTCCCAAACTTTTCAATTGACCTAAACCTTCCAGCCCCTCTATGGCCCTGGGGTGGACTCAGCCTCTAACAGAAATGAGTACCAGGAATCTTCCTGGAGATAAAGGGCGGCCGGCGCGTAAGGCTGACAACCTCACCGCCATCTGTGAGCAGACTCTCTACAAAAGTGGGAACCTCGACGTCTCACATCCCTGTGGGCCTCCACGGGCCCTTACAGGATAGCTTTACTTTTGTTTAGCAATATTTGGAAAGTGAGTGTACCTGTATAAAGATAATTTGAGGAGAGCAAGGAAACAAATGGCAGCAGAACATGGAGAGACTGGTTGGGGGAGAGGAGAGACTGATTTGGGGAGAGGGGAGACTGATTGGGGAGAGGAGAGACTGATTGGGGAGAGGAGAGACTGATTGGGGAGAGGAGAGACTGACTGGGGGAGAGGAGAGACTGATTAGGGAAGAGGAGAGACGGATTGGGGGAGAGGATAGACTGATTGGGGGAGAGGAGAGACTGAGTGAGAACAAATTGTAACAGCGCAGATTAGCCCCAAATAACACTCAATACGAATCGGAAAGATTTTGTGTCGGGTTAAGTAGCGCCGTGTTTCGTGGCTTCATTGCGGACTTGATGCAGAGACACTCAGGAGTTCAGATTGTAGAGCGTCGAATTACTGGATGGTTAGGATGGTTAGTGATTAATGAATTACAGCGGATGAGGAAGGTAGCAGTTGTGGTCTTATTTATGTTACTGTCCCTGCATTGATCTTGGAGGAGTGAAGAAAACCACGAGAAACCGCAGTTGGGATAGTCGGTTTTCGATCCGAGGTTCGAAGCAGCACCTTCTGAACATGACGCACGTTTCTGTCGGATATGAGACAGACGCGAGTGAACCTGCACGCCCCGAGTCTGACAAAGGGATCGTCCCTTGTTGCTCTGAAGAGAAATGGGCCGATTAACCGTCAAGGTGTGTCTATTAGATCGGAAGGCTCCCCGTTATCCGATTTCAATTAATAATGCTGTATCGCCTGCAGCTCCGTGTTTAGACTACATGCTGTACACAGGTGTCGGAGAAGTTGCCGTATTGCACGGCGTACCACTCGTACCTTTATAATAAATAATTTTACGTTCTTGGATGGACTGTGAGGGTGTTTGAGAACAGGGTGTCGATGAAAATATTTGGACAGAAGAGAGATGAAGTGACAGGAGGTTGGAGAAAACTGCAAAATTGGGAGCTTCATAACTTGTACTCTTCTCCAAGTATAATTAGAATGATCAAGTCAAGGAGGATGAGATGGGCAGGGCATGTAGCACTTATAAGGATAGGATGAATGCATATACGATATTGGTGAGAAAGGCAGAAGGGAAGAGACCACTAGGAAGACGAAGGCATAGGTGGTTGGATCTTAGAGAGATAGGATGGGGTGGTACGGATTCATCTAGCTCAAGGCGGAAAGCAGTGGAGGGCTGTTTTGAACACGGACTTGTTTCACAGGTTACTTTTTAGAATTTTATTAAGGAGGCGCTCTTTCGAATCTTGGAATGCAAGATTCACACTGGTCTGCGATTTGCACACGCCTTTCAACCTTCCGTATGCATACGATTACGTAACAAAACCGTGCAGGCGACAAGCAGAAGTCATACAGAATCATGAGAATGTACAGGTTCTCAGTATTTGACAAGGCGAAATCGGACATAGAAATATAAGAGGCTCAAACTTTGAGGTGGTTAAGCTTACGGCCGTTCAAGTGACTAAGGTGCCGTTGTAGCATAAGATAAGTAAGAGAGACATGATCTTCGTTGCCAAGCCTGTACAGGCAGAGGACTTTTATATAGCGCACAAGGACGAATCTTCAGTAACCTGCTATAAGTGCGATACGTAGACTTGGCGAAAGGCCAAGCATATTCATAAGAGAGAAACCCATCTTCTCGTCAGAGAGGAAGTTACATAAGGACTATGACCGCAAGGGTTCAGTTGGAAGAGAAATCTCTGGTCGTGATCCTCAAGGAACTTGGCGCCAAGACGAACTGATGGGCATAAGGTAACTCTGCCTCTGTGACTGTTCGCATTCTTACCTCCTCTCTGTCCCTGCTCCCTGATGAGGGTTATTCACGGTTTGCCTGTGGTGTGGCAGGGAGCCTTACGGAGCCTGTGCTGCACCGGACTCGGCCTCGGATGCAGGGAACACGTGACACTCATCCTGCGTGATGTATGTGTTGGGGCGAACAGGTGGGTCACCCATTAGCAAGTTAAGCCCTGAGCAAAACCACTGACTCTGAAACGGTAAACTCGGATGCTTAGCGGGTTGTCATATGAAAACACATGTGTGCCAAGAGTTCTGTTAATTTAAAGCATTGGTGTGTCAGGAGTTCTATTAAGCTAAAGCACGGGTGTCTCAGGAGTTCTATTAGGCAATTAGGTACTGTTGTGCCAAGGGACCCTTTAGGTAAAAGCAAAAGTTACTCTGCCTTGTGCTTGGTTACTTTCTTGCTCGGTTTACTCTTCGACCTTGAAGATGGAAGCAGTACATTCCTTCGAAATGCTGACAAAGTTCTACAGATATACACGGCGTCATGCCCCAGATGGTTGTACTAGTCAATAATCGTATTTAATTTATGCGACCTTCCGTTGGATGTTGAGCGGCCGTTACGCTTGCTGTGAGGTCTCGTCTCGCTCCAGACTGGCGAAGCAAATGTCTATCTGTCTGTCTGTCTGTGTGTGTGGGCCGCACGCAAATTGTTTCTTGTTCCAAGCCGAGTCGCACAGTGGATCTTCCCTCGGCAATGCGGAATGCATAATTCACTTTTTGCGTGACGTAATCAACTAGGAACAGTGTTCTTATGCACAAAGACCACGGCGTCTTCATTAACCCTTTAAAGAGAGAAGTAGGGCGGCCTGCATACGACGAGAAGGCTCGTCAGCTCGCATGATCTTGATGCCGGGCCCCGAGCCGAGCTGGGCGTGCGGTTGTGGGGTTCACGGCATTCACAGGGGAAGGAAGAGGAGGAGATGGACTAGTGAGAGAAGGAAAGAGAGCGTAGGAGAAGAAAAAGCACAGTGAAATATAAAGTAAGAGAAGACGGACGCGATAATAAAAGTAAGTTCTAGGAAGCTACGATACGATCGCATAGAATACGACGAATCCATCAATTATTCTGTTGATGCGCGTGCATTGATTGCTTTGGTAACTTTTTTTTTACTGAGCCGTTGCCTAGCAACTTTGGGGGAGACACATACAGACACACAGGTTAATAGGAGGGATTTATAAAGTACGCCATTAAGATGGGCTCAGGTGCCATGATGTACGTACCAAGTTTCATAAAGGCTGGTTGAGGCATTTAATAATTAATGGGGGATACACAGAAGTACAGACAGCATGAAGATCTCATTAGCTTACTTATG
Source organism: Cryptotermes secundus (assembly GCF_002891405.2). Classification (NCBI taxonomy): domain Eukaryota; kingdom Metazoa; phylum Arthropoda; class Insecta; order Blattodea; family Kalotermitidae; genus Cryptotermes; species Cryptotermes secundus. The sequence goes on along the minus strand of NW_019720738.1, from coordinate 327,941 downwards.
GAAGCAGGCTATAAAGAGACAGAGGAAGAAGAGAACGATAAGGAAAACGGAAGCACGTTCCTTCCTGAACATTTGAGTCTGAAAGGGTTAATGAAATTTATTGTGACAAGTATACCCTTTGCTAGGGAACGCCTCGGTAAACAAACCAGCAACAAATACACAGCCAGCAATAAAGTACACCCATTTCTAGGCAACGCCTGCAATACATGCACGCAATAATAGAACCGGTTTTGCAAGAGTTGTTTTATATGTGGGTTCGCATATATCCATTGCCAGGCAACGGATATGTTTTCTGTGCTGTGGTCCGACCCGAGGCTATATAACGAGAAGTCAATAATAATTGACAGTTCAGTTCAGTTCATTTGAAAGTGAGAATAGTTCCCGTGAAATGTCCAGTCGGAAGATGACAGTGTGTCAGATAGTGATTTGTGAATTGCTGTGACCAGTTGTGTAAAGGTGCAATGAATTCGATCATCAAATCCAAAACCCGTCTTATTAATCTTTCGATTAATATCGAATGTGCTTGAATGTTAGTCATGGTCGGCAGTGAAAAGACACAGGACGAGGACTGTGAATTATGTACGTCCGTCCCTCTGTTAGGGATCGAAATGCCCGACAAATTGGTATACAGCTCAGGCAGAAGTGCACTAAATTTGGTGTAGCAGGCTACATTTTGTTTTACATCGGGTCACATGAAAGTTTAAATCAAATCCTTCATGAAGCAGTGTTACTGAACTTCAGCCCTTTCGTTGTTACCCACGCTTATAATCGTTGACCATCTTCATGTAAACCTGTTTCTACTCCGCCTTCTCTGTCGAAATTGAAGCAAGTTCCTTCCCAGAATTCGCGGTGGTTGTCACGCATATTTAGCCACAGAGATATGTTAAATGAAAGAAAACAATTGCGTGGAAGGCATTAGCGACAGAGTGGTTTTTATAATTACCAGCGATATTTGAAGGATCAAGATAGCAGTGCATCGACTCGCTGTATGAAGATGGAGTCTCTCTCCTCGTGTGCAGTTTTAATCCCTATATATATAGCACAATTTCCGCCAACCTCCGCGTGTGCGTTCAGGAAATCAAATAAGCTCCAGCGCCTGCCGAGCGATTAAACGGATTTCGATTATGCTTCATCAGTCGAGCCAGGGCTGAACAAAATATATCTAGATGCTTTATGTCTCACCCTGCTTTCACTGAACCCATTGAACATGCAGCCACTCCCCGTGTCTTCTTAACGTTACTATATCCATGCCGCCAGTTCGTACGGAGCTGCACTTCTCTTTTACACACGCGGCCAGCTATTACGAAAGGATGTCATTGTTGTATCCATGCGGAGGGTTCTTACAGAGATGTAGTACCTCTGTTTTACACATGCGGCCAGCTATTACGAAAGAATGTCATTGTTGTATCCATGCGGAGGGTTCTTACAGAGATGTAGTACCTCTGTTTTACACATGCGGCCAGCTATTACGAAAGAATGTCATTGTTGTATCCATGCGGAGGGTTCTTACAGAGATGTAGTACCTCTGTTTTACACATGCGGCCAGCTATTACGAAAGAATGTCATTGTTGTATCCATGCGGAGGGTTCTTACAGAGATGTAGTACCTCTGTTTTACACATGCGGCCAGCTATTACGAAAGAATGTCATTGTTGTATCCATGCGGAGGGTTCTTACAGAGATGTAGTACCTCTGTTTTACACATGCGGCCAGCTATTACGAAAGAATGTCATTGTTGTATCCATGCGGAGGGTTCTTACAGAGATGTAGTACCTCTGTTTTACACATGCGGCCAGCTATTACGAAAGAATGTCATTGTTGTATCCATGCGGAGGGTTCTTACAGAGATGTAGTACCTCTGTTTTACACATGCGGCCAGCTATTACGAAAGAATGTCATTGTTGTATTCATGCGGAGTGTTCTTACAGAGATGTACCTCTGTTTTACACACGCGGCCAGCTATTACGAAAGAATGTCATTGTTGTATCCATGCGGAGTGTTCTTACAGAGATGTCCCTCTGTTTTACACACGCGGCCAGCTATTACGAAAGAATGTCATTGTTGTATTCATGCGGAGTGTTCTTACAGAGATGTACCTCTGTTTTACACACGCGGCCAGTTATTACGAAAGAATGTCATTGTTGTATCCATGCGGAGTGTTCTTACAGAGATGTACCTCTGTTTTACACACGCGGCCAGTTATTACGAAAGAATGTCATTGTTGTATCCATGCGGAGTGTTCTTACAGAGATGTACCTCTGTTTTACACACGCGGCCAGTTATTACGAAAGAATGTCATTGTTGTATCCATGCGGAGTGTTCTTACAGAGATGTACCTCTGTTTTACACACGCGGCCAGTTATTACGAAAGAATGTCATTGTTGTATCCATGCGGAGTGTTCTTACAGAGATGTACCTCTGTTTTACACACGCGGCCAGTTATTACGAAAGAATGTCATTGTTGTATCCATGCGGAGTGTTCTTACAGAGATGTACCTCTGTTTTACACACGCGGCCAGTTATTACGAAAGAATGTCATTGTTGTATCCATGCGGAGTGTTCTTACAGAGATGTACCTCTGTTTTACACACGCGGCCAGTTATTACGAAAGAATGTCATTGTTGTATCCATGCGGAGTGTTCTTACAGAGATGTACCTCTGTTTTACACACGCGGCCAGTTATTACGAAAGAATGTCATTGTTGTATCCATGCGGAGTGTTCTTACAGAGATGTACCTCTGTTTTACACACGCGGCCAGTTATTACGAAAGAATGTCATTGTTGTATCCATGCGGAGTGTTCTTACAGAGATGTACCTCTGTTTTACACACGCGGCCAGTTATTACGAAAGAATGTCATTGTTGTATCCATGCGGAGTGTTCTTACAGAGATGTAGTACCTCTGTTTTACACATGCGGCCAGCTATTATGAGAGAATAACATTCTAATATCCATGCGGCGAGTTTCTTCTCGTACAACCCTCTTCTGGATGTACCCGTCGTTAACTGGAGGGTCAGAAATAGCTGTAATAGGCATAGGCTGTTTGTTGTGCCCCGCTGCACTGTGCAGGAGACAGACATGTAGAAAGGAAGAGTTCGTTTCTTTTTCTTTTGCGGACGTAACGTAGAGGCGCGTCTACTCCGCTAGAAACAGAATTTCTTCATTGCAGTCCAGCGTTGCCAAGTCGTGAAGTTCAAAACAATAATAAAGCTTCCGAGCTTTTGTATTTTTATCTTTGTTTTCTATTGTGCTGTTCCGAAAATGAACTTTAACTGGAGTTCGCATCATTTTGGACAGAGAGGCATACAGACAGACACTGTGCTGAGTTCTGTTGGCAAATGGGAGAGGAAAGTCGACCAATGCAGAGTCGAGATTGTTTAAGAGCAGGACGGACGGACAGACTTCTGAGAGGAGAATAGTGACAACTTTTCTTGTGTCAGCGTATCAATTAAACAATTCTCTGTTCTCAAGGCCAATAATGCACTGCAAGCGAGGCCTTAGTAGTGTTGCGTGAAGGTGAAATGTTTTGGGCGTTGTCAGTTTGCAAGGTAACTGTTCCATGCTGCTATTTTTTCATTTTGCTTCTTCCACCGTGAAGACGCAGGCGCTATGTTCCTCCGAAAGCAATGTGAATTTGAACAGGCTACACGGCTTTGTATCCTAGAACAGCGAACTGTTCACAACCACCTCTGTGAGAACCTTGCATGCCGGAAGTGGTTTCGTGCAACGTTGCGAAGGCTGGTCAAGTTGTATTGTTCCTGCCAACAATATGCATTGTTAGCGCCATGTAACTAACAATGTTTCTGTTATTTCGGGAGCGGGGAGAAGGAACACGAGCCGTGTAATACCTTGAATTGCTGGGTCGAGCCTTCAGGAGGCAAGTAAGGGGTTTGTAAGTTTTATTGTTCCATTGGTGGTGGTGGTGCTGGTGGTGGTAGTGTTAGTGGTAGTATTGGTAATAATAATAAAAATAACAATAATAAACTCCGTGACTTTTAGTCCGCAAGCGACCTATACCGACCGAGCGACCGCCGCTTGTCGGCGAAGTTAGTGCAAACTTTTGTGGATAGAGGGTGTCACTTGGTCAGCGCAACGAATCCCCACGCCATTAATCTCGGTTTTCTAGACCGGAGCCGCTATTTACTTGAAATAGCTCCTGAATTATCATCACGAGGCTGAGTGGACCCCGTTCCAGACCCGCTACTTCTCAGAACTACTCTGGAACTGTAGGCAGGAACTCTATTCACTAGATCACAGAGGCGGCCAATAATAATTCAATTCAATTCTTTATTATTTATGTGCCGAGTCAACAGCCGCAAGGCCAATTACAGACAGAGCACAGTGTAGATAAAAGTAATAATAATAATAATAATAATAATAATAATAATAATAATAAAATTGTAAGAATATGTTACATTTGGTAACTACAAGAAATTTTCAGAATATTCATGTGAAATTATCATTATGAATGTCACATATTAGAGTAATTGTAGACGGAGTTTTGTATGGGTGAATGAATTCATTAAGCACTTATACACACAACTCGGAACCACAAGCACTTACAGTGTGTGTACATTGCGTGTATGTGTTTCTCCTCACCGCCTCGTGGTTGGCTGCCTGTCGTCTTGTCTTAGTTTGTGCGACTGCAGCCGCTGTGGAAGCCTCGAGTCTTACATGTAATTGCTTTGTTTGTCTTTTTGCTCGTGCTTTCTTTATAATTGCCCTTTGGGCTGCTGAGTAGGCACGTAAATGGGTAAGAGAATTTAATTATTATTATTACTTTCCCTTGCAGCTGTGACTTTGTTTAGAATGTTTACAATTTATAACATTTTATTCCAGATGACTTCACGTTCATGCTTAATTTTTTAAATTTATTTGCCGTACAATAAACTGTCATTCTGCCGTTGGTGCTGTGAGTGCGCCCGTACCCAATTAACTAACTAAGGACTTTCCATTTCTGCTGTAGGTGGGAGTGGGAGGGCGAGTCCTCCACGTAGGTTAGCAAACACTGCTAATAGCATTTGTGGCTTTCTTCATGTTCTAATTAGGAACACGTTTCCTCTCTGCAATGCTACATTAGTACTTCACATGGGGGCACGCGGTATGGCAGTTGCTTGAGGCACTATGCTACAAGCCGCAACGTCTTGCTTTCGATTCTCGATGAGCGTCAGTGGATTTGTCAATTGACCTAATCCTACCAGCCGCACTGTGGCCATGGGGTCGACTCAGCCTCTAACAGAAATGAATACCAGGAATCTTCCTGGGGGTAAAGGGCGGCCGGTCGGCTGAGAACCTCACCGCCATCTGTGAACTGATTGTCCAGAAAACGTCTCACAACCCTGTGAGCATCCGCGGCCTGTTACATAGATAGCTTTACCTTTCTTACCGTTGACTTCACTTATATGAGATGGTATTGTGACGGCGAGGAAATATATATCAAGATTTCTAAGGGTATACAAGTTTTTAGCACCCCTGAATACGAGAAAGTTGTTTCAGGAAGGCCGTTCATATGCACAGACATGCGCCTCGCAAGCGCCCGAACGGTTGGACAGAATTAGTCATATTCGGCGTTTCACGAGTTTGTCCGTCATAGGTCGGTGCCCCATGAATGTGATCATTCATCATTCATTCATCAGTAATCTGTCAAGATGACAGGTCCACAGTCTCTTCCAAAACAGTTCCTGCACTTGATGCGATCTAGAGCTTTCTCCTTCAAATGAGAATATCCTCTTCTGTCCCCAAGGTCATCCAGCATCTTCTTACGTCTTCTTCCTCGTCTTCTGGTCATAGCTTAATAAATAGGGGCTCTACAAAGGAGGTCCCCTAAAAACGATATTTTTTTTTAGAAAATTGCTCCGAAGATTCTGGTTATGGGGGCTGCCGCCACAAATAAAACTTGAAATACACAAATGTGCTCGCACTAAGGGCCCAAGTGTTCACGCAACAGGGAGCTGCAATTCTCCACCGAACCAGGATCGATTTCGTCTCCATGGTAACAAAGTCAAAGTCATTCGTGTATGAGAAAATATGCAA
>NW_019720738.1:272398-321889 GCF_002891405.2 Cryptotermes secundus | reverse complement strand
GCCAATTTTCACTTTTTGAAACGGCTCCCTGGATGCCATTACTCTCCGTAGCCCTGCGATCAAGGGAAATACATAAAAATGGTGATATTGGCTGAGAGCCAGCCAAGATCCCTGACGCCCTCCTAACCACCCCTTTCATCCCCGCTGTACATTCGATACGTACCCCCTGATTCTTATACTGACCTGCGACAAGCATGTCACGACACTCATGTCCCTGCACGAACCCTGTGTGCATTTCTGAAGGGTGCCTTGATATGCTAACACGGTCACTGCGCCTAGGACTCCTGTTCTATATCCCACAAGTCCAGAGTTCAAACTCCGGCACGGGACCAGCTGTTATGTTTCAGATTTTTTCGCAGTTATCTCAACCACCCCAAGGGAAACACCGGGACAGTACCGTGATGTTATCAAACCAATTGGTACTACTAGTAGTGTAAAGTAGGCTACGGCCACTTCCTTCTACTTCCATTTCAATGACTTATTCACTACTCAACCGATCAATACAGAGAAGAGGAACACCAGCATGGGCACTGACTTACAGAGCGGGGCAAGGTAACAGGACGTGGAGGCCCATAGGGCTGTGAGACGTCGAGGCTCCCACATTTTCTAGACAAACGGCTCATAGATGGCGGTGAGGTTGTCAGCCTTACACGCCGGCCGCCCTTTTCCCCCCAAGAATATTCCCGGTACTCATTTCTGTTAGACGCTGAGTCGACCCCAGGGCCATAGTGCGGCCGGAAGGATTAGGTCAATTGAAAAAAAATTGAATGACCTCATCGGGACTTGAACCCACGACCTTTCCGCTAGTAGCATAGTGCCTCAAGCAACTGAATTAAATAAATTAGGACATAAGAGAAGGGAGAAGAGAACCGAGCTTCTGGACTGTTGCTCTCGACTCTGAGGAGAAAGTACCAGAGAGAGGGAGAATTATTGGTCGAATTTATAAGGGAGGCGGAGGAATTGGAGGGCGAGCTGCCCCTAAATTGAATCCAGCCTTAAGGGACCACGATTTCACGTCACATAGGTCTACCGAGTATGAAATATCTACACGCATTTGTTCATGCAGTTCGGAGCACTTGGACGGTGAAATCAGGGTGTGTCTGCAGAGCGGACAGATTACGTACTTCTCCACGGGTCCTACAGTGTTGTCCTGTTGTCCTGTTGTCCTGTCATCGGTCTCGGATGTGGTCCGCAGTTTACACACAATGTTGACTTTACATGGTAACCCCCCCCCAAGAAACAGTGAACCGATGCTGCCCATCAATTCTTCCTAGCGCTACGTTAGAATTAGTGTCATCATTCTTTTCGAGGCGAGGTTAGCTAAGCGGTAACGCTGTAGGTTTCTATTCGAGTGGTTACTGGTTCGAATCTCAGCCGGAGCGTCGGGTGTCGTGATTGAGATGTTGTTTTCCTTAGTCCCTCCACGAAAATTCATGGGTAATACCTCTATTGGGCTATGATCGCTTCCTTTCTAATCCTTTCAGATTTATTAATCACCAGTCTCATCACCTGAGATAGCGTCGTAAAATGAACAACAAAGTAATAGATTTTAACCAAGTGGAGGGCAGGAGGAAAACTGCGGAACACTTCAGTCAGTGTAGCCGCTGTAACGTCCTAGTTTAAGGTCGCGCCATAGCCCAAGCGGTTAGTCGCTGGCTTCCCACCGCGGCGGCCCGGGTTCGATTCCGGGTCTGGTGAAGTGGGATTTGTGGTGGAAAAAATGGCGCTGGGGCGGGTTCTCTTCGAGTACTTCGGTTTCCCCTGCCAATCTTCATTCCAGCAAATTCTCCTTCATTATAATCACCCGGGGCAGGTACAATAGGCCAATCAGTGGCCGCCATGCAGAGTGGACCCTGCTGGACTCCACCCCCCACTAAACGAAACGTCCGAGTTTCGAACCGAACACTTCCCGCTGAGCTAACCTGCTAGGGCTACACAGTTGATAAACAATAGTAGCTGGTTTCATAATTGCCAAGGTGACCACACTCTGCTGGGGAACTGCATTGTGTGCGCGGAATTGGAAATGCTTGGTGTTGCGGCTGTGACGTCACGCGCGGCATGTGTAATGGCAACGGAGCACGCGGGGCAGGCTCGGCTGTGTGTCTGTTGGGAATTACTTCACGACGCTGTCGCTATCTACCTTATATTATAGATTGATATAGATTATATATTATGGATTGATGACTGGATTTATTGGACTCTGATACAGCGCGTGACTACATTTTGCAGTTCACTATTACACACATACTAGTGCCCACAGTTACGTCTTCACGGCCGTTGCTTGGTAGCGGCTTCCAACGGCGGACGTTCCCCTCCCTTCGTGTTCCCGGACTCTCCCCGGCCTCAGCTACCGGCTTCTAGCAGTAACAGCTTACGACTGAACTCCCGCAAAGTCAAAGTCACTTGCGACTGACGGTCAATCAGTCAGTCAGTTTTGGTATCGAGTCCAATCTGGGGCTTATGACCAGATATTTATTACTGTTTGACAACTGGTCCTATTTATAATATCTCGGCACGGACCGAGTAGAAAATACAGTCACTTCATTGTCGCGTTCGTTTCTGTTGGGATGACCTCATGATCGCTACTAAGCCATTGTCTAGCAACGGCAGTTATTTGCAGAGCCGTTCCCAAGCAACGTCTGTCCCTGCTGGCTTCAAAATTCTGCCTTGATCAAATATGCCACAATTTGGTGTTGAAATATAGAGTGATACCTGCCAATGAATTGTAAAGGATTTGAAAGGAATCGGCCATGGCCTATACCAGTACTTAACGGATTGATAAGGCTCCAGTAATAATAGCCGGTGCCCCTGTCAGGAATCGAATCATGCACCAGCCAAATACGAGTCTAAAGCGTTGTCGCTGTTCCGCTGTGGGGATTCAGGCTGGAGGCATACATTCGCAAAGAGTAATTGTAATCTTGCTTAAAATTTTGTATGCGTTCCCTTCCTTCTCGCTCGTGATTATACGTGCCATGTCTCACGCCAATCCCTGCTGAATGCTTAGCCTTCCCTACTTAAGTTCGCTCTCCATGAGATAGCTTGTCAGTACAGTTTATTATTTTCCTGTATGCTAATCAGTTGACCTAATCCTTCCAGCCGCACTATGACCCTGGGGTCGACCCAGCCTCTAACAGAAATGAGAAATGGGGGTAAAGGGCGGCCCGCGCGTAAGTCTCGTAACCTCGCCGCCATCTATGAGCCGACTGTCTAGAAAATGTAGGAGCCTCGACGTCTCACAACCCTATGGGCATCCACGGTCTGTTACAGGGATAGCTTCACTCCATGCTAATTTATGTTTAACTGCCAGGCACTTGTCATATGATAATTCCTCTCTGAGTGTTCATATTTCGGGAACACTTTCAGCCATGAGTGTTTGAGTAGCGGCAAGGCTTTACACTCGTATTATGGAAGCGCTCGGTTTGCTTCTCGGTCGGGATACCTGTCCTAAAAGTTTTTCGTTCTTTTCCTCAGGTCCTCATCAAAATTTCGGGATAGCGTTTCGAAAAGGTCACGATCGCATCCTTCCAAATCCTTACTAATTCACCATTCATTTGGCTGTATATCGTCTGGCTACTGACCGTGTTGTGAACTACAAATAAATAAGTAAATAAAAGAGTAGAGCTCAGTGTAATGTGGAAACTTGGACACGAATTCCTGTGTTCGGATGTAAATCGGGAAATAGCTCTCGTTAGATCGGGACACGCCGGGTTTTATGCCGCTCTCTGTTAATAGTTTCGTGTTCCGCCAGAGGGCAACACGTAGCTCAGTCGCTGCGCAGCCACACGAACATACAACAATGCAGGGAACCCCGGAGCAGTAGAGTCATAACCTTAAAATTTTTCATGTTTCAGACAAAGCAAATAGCATTAAAGAGGACAAATTGGCGCATGCGCTGTTACCACCATTTTCGAACCCCTTCGGGCTGTACGAAATCTTTGAGCGAGTATGTCGAAATAAATGCATAATGTCGGATTTTTTGTACTAGTTTTGTGTCAGATCTCTATGCTTAGTTCACGGCACTAGTCGGACTGCGAGCGCATTCTATTGGCATAAAGTCGATGTTTTCAAATTTATGATTCATCCACGCATTCTACATGCAACACCCATGTATTCCTGATATGATATGATCACCATGTTGCAACACTGGTTGAAGGTGGAACCAGTGTTGCAACATGGTGAATCGGCGCTAGCTTATCGGAGTCTCGGTTGGCAGAGTCAGAGTCAGAGCTACCTTACACCAATCAGTTCGTCTTGGCGAGAGGCCCCTTGAGTCTGACGACCAGAGATTCCTTTCCCAAATGAACCCTTGCGGTCATAGCCCTTATGTAACTTCCTCTCTGACGAGAAGATGGGGTTTCTCTCTTATGAATAAGCTTGGCCTTACGTCAAGTGTACGTATCGCACATGCACCATGTTATTGCAAATTCTTCCTGCTGCACTACATAGAAGTCCTCTGTCAGTAGAGGCTTTACAGAGCAGATCATGCCTAACTCACATATCTTATGCTACAACGGCGAACTACTGTCCCTCGTTATATAGCCCCAGCCATGACCGCACAGAAAACCTATTTTACATTATTGTATGTTCGCTCATTGCCGGGGAAACAGCGTCTGTACAGAGCTTCTCCATAGCAACGGATATGCTATTGTCGCATGTTTACACAGCTCTTACTTGGCACTGAGTCTACATGTCACAATACAAACTTCTCTTGTACGCTAAAAGTGCGAAGAAGTCAGTGCAGGCAGCTACATTATCGGCCGGATATCTGTATGGCCTGAAGGATGATGACGTCACGTGTGTTTGTTCCTCATGTAGTACAATATAATAATTCTGGAGCCATAAAAGCAGTTTCTCGATCACGTGACGAACTTTTTATGTGTTTCTTAGCGCAGTTACATGGCGAGGTTCGGGTTATACAGAATATAAAAATTTCAGAGTTTATATGGCGAAGATGCATGGCCGACTCTATGATACGTGCTGCATATAAAACAGGGGCTGGCCGCATGGAAAGTATCAGAGGCAGCTGCACTAAATTGTTGGAATGGTTTTATATTTTGGCCACGACAGCGCTGCTGTAGCTATTGACTCCCAATATCAATCATTATTTAATTTCCGTGGTGGAATGGAAGCCCCTGGACTGACAGTGACTACAGGAGCCCCAGAAGGGCAACAATCAGTCCTCTTATTGACAGATATCATCGTGCAGTTTGAAGTTATAAATGCGAATAGCGTGCAGGAAACATGACAGTTTCGTCCATTTTGTTATTCAGCTGCTATTGTCTTTAAAATGGCGCGCTCTAAGTTAACGTGATATAAATATTCATTTATAAATTTTGCCTCAGGCAATTTGAGATACTCTTTTTATAATAGGGAGAGTTAACCCTGTAATGGAAGGTGCGGGGAGTACAGAGAATCGAGGAAGAAGAAAATGTGCTCCTTCTATTCGGCTAGCAGGCAACCTGCGTGTCTTCTTGTTTGCCACACAAATAGCTCATTATACTGTAAGATCGTAGTAATGCTGCATAAGATTATGGTAACAGTGAACCGATAGAGCGCTGCACGTACTGGTTGCAGGTAGTACATTAATTCTGCCGTTAGATGGATCTACCAGCAATAGTCTCTGTCTTTTCAGGAGTCATTTTCACAACAATGCTTGTTTAGAATTGATTTTTGAAATCTGCGTTTTGTGTTTTACTCAGTACCCGATGTTATGCTCGGGGCGTGGGATACCCTGGTAGTCACATGCAAGCTTAAATAATGTGCACCATTTTATCGTATTCAGTTTCAAGTGCCGGCTGGCTTACCCCGAAGAGCGAGAGCCCCTTATGCCCTTTTGATAGGTTTCAGAGGCCATCTGAATGTAATTGAGAAAAACAAACCTTGTTCCTAATGAGAATCGAACCCCGATTCCTCGGTTCTTCAACATGTACATGAGGTTTCAGACGTGTCTGTAAGATCAGCTCTTGCAACTGCTTACTGAGCTCACAGCGCTGCCTCGCAATGTAGCATACTTAGTAGTGGCACTGTGCTACAAGCCGGAAGGGCGCGGGTTCGATTCCTGATGAGGTAATTGTTTTTTTTTAAATTGACCTAATCCTTTCAGCCGCACTATGGCCCTGGGGTCGATTCAGCTTCTAACAGAAATGAGTACGCGAAACATTCCTGGGGGTGAAGGGTGGCGGAAGCGTAAGACTGACAACCTTACTGCCATCTGTGAGGCGATTATCTCGAAAATATGAGAGCCTCGGCGTCTCACAGCCCTATGGGCTTCCACGGCCTGTTACAGGGATAGCTTTACCTTGCTTTTTTATTTTGCAAGTGCACGAAATTAAACAGTAGAGCTCTGATATCCTGAGATTATTGTCACGTTAGTTCTACTGCATACCCATCGTCCCACACCCCCGAGAAGGGGTTGCATCCCATACTTCGGAAGCCGAGGCGGTGTGTAATTAAACATAATGAAAGCAGGCCGAAAGCCGATACAGAGGGTCGGACAGTAAACCGCCGTGGAGCGCATCAACATTGTGGTCAAAGCGTCCTGGGGCCCGTCCGTCGGGCAAGGCAGCTCAGAAGCCCCCCCTCCCCTTTGGTCCCCTTGGCATCCAGCACCACCTCGAAGTAGGCTCACACAATTAACCGCACCTCATCGCCTCTCTTTCGGTGGTGAGGAAGGTAAAGCTATCCCTGTAAGAGGCCGTCGAAGCCCATAGGGTTGTGAGACGTCGAGGCTCACACATTTTGTAGACAATCGGCTCACAGATGGCGGTGAGGTTGTCAGCCTTACTCGCCGGCTTAGCAGTTGAGATCACGGCCGCCATGTTGTGACTCCGATGCCTGGCGTTCTGGTGCTCAGTGGTGAACTGCAATGATGCGACACTCCTTGCGTATAAAGCAGTCTGTTGTCGCCAGCGCTATCTGTGATAAGTAGGTATAACAGATTGGGAGGCGGAAAGAGACCTTCAGGCAGCCTTGGGGTTCGTACGGCGTTTCTGAGAGAGAAGTTATTCTTTATTCTATCATCATCGGCACAGTTAGGCATATCATATTGTACTTTATTATATATTATTAGAGCCGGGATGTATGATCCAGTATAATGCCGGGCTATGGTATGGACGACCGGGGTTCTATTCTCGGCAGAGGCAAGATTTTCTCTTGTCCTTAACGTCCAAACTGGCTCGGGGGCCCCACTCACCTTTCTATAAGAAATCTCGAGGCCGGTGAGTTAAGCTGACCACTAATTTCGAGGTCAAAAATAGTGGAGCTATACGTCCACTCCCTCATACGTCTTTATGGCATGATGCTTAATTAATTAAGCACAGGGTCATTCGACACTGTGTAGTTCGAGTTGCTGACAGAATCATTAAGAACATAAAGAAAACGAATATATTGTCACGTGATTGTGACTAGAGACGGCCTTTTGATTGGTAATCGGATTTACGTAACACTACAAATAACTACGTGAGTCTCACTGAGTTACACACCCCACAGTTCACTATAACTACAGCGAACATAAAGTCTTCTCAGTATTCAGTAGCCGTTGCTTGATATCGGCTTCTAGTGGCGGACATTCCGCTTCCTCTGGTTTTCCGAACTGTTCCTGGCCTCAGCTCCTCACTTCTCACAACTGCAAGTCAAAGTCATGTTACAACTGACGGTCAGTCAGTCTGTCTGTATTGTGTGTTCTCGTTGCTGGGGAAACAACCGGTCCACAGAGCTGTTCCCTAGCAACGGCTCTTTAACTGTCGCCTGTTTATACAGCTGTTACCTCGCAATGGGTCTGCATGCCCCGCTACATTTTGTTAGTTATTGCTGTGTTATTATTACGCTTTCCCATCACGCGAAGACAGTTCCACCGTGTCGTTTTGTCCTGTTCTCTTGTGGGTGCGCGAATACCTCGTTTTGCTATGCATCTGAATGACATGTGAACCATCTGTCTCCCCGCCCAACTGAGGTTTCGTCCAGACAGAAGGACGCGTCGCGAAGCCAGAAATAGAATGCCCAGCCAGTCTGTGTGCCGCTCACAGCTCCGGGTTTAACTTATTCAGGACTCGCGTACCTGACGAAGGAGTGACAAGGGATGCGGGAAACTGTACACTTCATCATTTATACTTTATTCACCTCTTTATTTTTCTATATTCTCATATTAAGCATGTGTAGCTCAGTGGTTACTATATGTACCATCTGCTTTAACATAATAAAACCCTGCATTCTGCCCACATGTTCTATTTGTGTGTTCCGTACGGTTCTCACAGTAAACAGAGACTGACTCCCTAAACCGCATTAACCGGTTGGGCTCTGTAGCGGAGACGTAGTGTTTCCTGTGAGGTACGGACTGAATTCATATATATAATTCAGAAGAATATTCTTTCTCTCTCCTCCCCATTTGTCCCATGACTTCAATATTTAAAGGGTTAAGTGACGTCACATCAGTTCATATATTCTTTCCTGCACTTTAACTTTAGAGGAAGAGAGTGCGAAACCAGGTTCAACACCCGCACAAAACAATAGATGACAACGCTATGTGTAGATGTTTCTTATGACGACGTGTTGCAGTAAACATGGCTCTTGTTTCGGACATTGTCCCTCACCTTGGGACTTTTAAAACACAGCTTCCCGGAAACCGGATCTGCTTCCATCATCAGGTATAAGGGAAGAGAGTTTCTACTTTACAAGGGCTGGGTTCGATTATTGGACCAGCAAGGGAGAGTCTGGCTTATACGAGATTTGAAGTTCTGACGGCGGTAACTGTGAAGGGGACTGCCTTCTGAAGTGTGACACCGTGTAGTCCGGTTGAAATTTTCCGACCATTTGAAAGAATATAAGTTAAAACTATCCCTGTAACAGGCCTTGGAGGCCCATAGCGTTGTGCGCCGTCTAGACAATCGGCTCACAGATGGCGGTGAGGTTGTCAGCCTCACGCGCCGATTGAAAGTACGAGTATGTACCGCATCGCTTTTCTGCGTCGAAGAGCAGAGCGATAAGTAGAGTCAGCGTGTCCCTAATTGGACGTCAGGAAACTTCAAGACGTCGGGATCCAGAGGAAGGGTTGCTACCCTGCAGCGAGTGCAAACCGGAAGCACGTGACAAACGTAATTGCATTTCTGCTCCCAATTCTGTGTGGTACATAGCGTCACATATTGGCACCATGTTCAGCTGCTCTTCATCTAGCGACTGTATCTCCCGAATGGTATGCGTACAGTTGTCCCTGTGCGCCATTAATTAAATACCACGCCATTAAGGACTATGGGGGGTGAAGTTGTAACCCCACCTTTCTTGGCCTCGGTACTAGATGGAGAAGAGTGGTCAGTTTCATGCCCCTGCCGTTTTACCCCCAGGCAATTTGTCCCCGATAGCAGTTGGATAGGAGGATAAGTGGGACCCAGGACCGTTCTGGACAATGAGTAGAAGCGAAAGATCTCTTGCCTTTGTCGGGAATTGAACCCCGTTTTGTCAACCGTCCAGCTCTTAGTCCATGGCTGTATCGGGTGAGGTAATTCCGGTACAATGTTTTAAGGAAGGTAAGGGTAATATTTGTCACACGAGAAGACACCTGTTTGTATGGAGAGGATAATATTAAAATGGACGCTGTGATTAATACTAGTGTAAATCCCGTTGAAAATTCGATTGGAATTCTCATGATTTTCCACATAAGTTTCGTACTATTAACTTTCCCTGGTGTCTCCCGTATTCCTGTCCAGTGCTACATGTTATCGAGTGAGACGTGGAGGCCTAAGTATAACGCCACCTTCCACGAATGATACGCACAAATAGGCGATAGTAAACAGTCTCCTTTGCGTAGTACGCTGCACTTCACATTCTCACATCAGAATATTCGCACTCACAGAATAGCCACGATACACTGAAAGGAGAGACTGCTCGCTCATTCGTGACGTACTACACAGCATGTATTCATGCAAC
Source organism: Cryptotermes secundus (assembly GCF_002891405.2). Classification (NCBI taxonomy): domain Eukaryota; kingdom Metazoa; phylum Arthropoda; class Insecta; order Blattodea; family Kalotermitidae; genus Cryptotermes; species Cryptotermes secundus. Next base: position 311,971 of record NW_019720738.1, on the reverse strand, counting down.
GCTTTAGCACTCGACAGTTCGTTGCTGTGGTAACCCGAAATTGCGTAACGACAAGGATAAACCTCAGGCTGACGAGACAGGAGGACCCGCGACTGCTGAGTCACCTGGCGGCCGGTGACAGCTGCTGCAGCCGCCAGAATTTCCGATCTTAGAGAAAGTTGAGTTGAACTGCGAGAGCTCGTAGCTCAATCGATTCGGAATTCTGGCGCCCTCGCAGTGTAATCTCTCCGCACACGTGGGTTCTCACGTAGGGCCAGAAGCAATGCAAAAGAGGGACTTGAGGTTCTCTAAGCCGCCGTTATGCTCCAGAAGTTACAACTCGTAAGGGCAGTGCTACTGCTGTACCCAAGCAACCTGCAACTCACGCGTGTAGGAGGCGTGGAGGCAAAAATAAGGTAAAGTTATCCCTGTAACAGGACGTGGAACCCCATAAAGTTGTGAGACATCGAGGCTCCCACATTTTCTAGACAGTCGGCTCACAGATGGCGGTAAGGTTGTCAGCCTTACGCGCCCGTTGCCCCCATGATGATTCCTGGTACTCATTTCTGTTAGAGGCTGAGTCGACCCCAGGGCCATAGTGCTGCTGGAAGTATTAGGTCGATTGAAAAAATTCATTGACCTCATGGTGAATCTAACCCGCGACCTTCCGGCTTGTAGCATAGTGCCTCAACCAACTACTCTACCGCGTACTCCTGGCGTGGAGGTAAAGCTTAGAGAAATCTTAATCTCAGCACCGCTAGCTCAGTCGGCGTAGAAACTAGACAGTGATCTAGGCAATGAGTCGGGGTTTAATTCTTGGTAGAGAGACGCGAATTTTTTCCACAGAGTCCAGACCAGATGGTGCCAACTTATGACGTCATGTGGCGCTTAATGAAGTGACGGGGGTCGGATGGTGGGATGATGGATCAATGATGAATTGGAAAGGATTTGGAAGGTGGCGGTTGTGGCCTAAGTCAGGTACGATCCCAGCATTTGCGTGGAGGAACTGAGGAAGCACACAAAGCCTTCAGTAAGGGTAACCAATTTCCCGGAAAGATTCGAACCGCCTATGACCTCCGTACGAGTGCAGAGTGTTACCTGTACGTCAAACCGACAATTGAATGAAGTGGCTAGAGGGTAACTGTCACCGCCGTCAGAGCATCAAGTCTTGTTAATCATCTCATGAGGATGGAGGCAGTATATACTTCCGAAACACTATGCCCTATCCACAGAATTACAGTTCGTAATGTTAATATTCAGCTCCTTGAGAGTGTGAAGTCTGTCTCCTAAAGATGGAGGCAGTATGTACTTCCGAAACACTGTTATCTGTCTACAAGATTACACGGCGTCATATCCAGAACCTCCGATCTTAAGTAAGTCCGTTTCTTCCCATACGAAGCAAATGTATCTGGGAATGTTGGGGTTCTCATGCAGGGAGTGGTCTTGTTGTGGAACCCCCTGTAGTGGGTGGGCCCCTCTGGTGTGATCGCTGCAGTAAGGCCGGTCCGGGCTGTTAATAACCCCGCAACCCACTTCACTGCCACTTGGAGTGGAGCGCGCTCTGCACGTTGCATAACTCTGCCAGATTTGAAGGTTGCGCGCGCACACACTAACGAACCTAGGGGCCAAAATGCTAATCCCGCACAACTCTCAAGAGTTGCAGACTTTAATTTTACTGGGATTTTATTTCGAGTGCTGCTGATAGATTTCCGGTTTCTCTTAACATGTATACTAAGCCACCGTCCGGTGCATGGCCCTCGTTCGTCGGTAACAGAAATGAAATGTAATTTGTACGTTGATGATAAAAGTTAAAAAAGGCATAGTTGTTCCTGTGCTTAATTAATTAAGCACAGCGCCAATAAGACGTATGGAGGAATGGAGATAAAGCTCCGCCATTCTTGACATCGACACTAGATGATTGTGAGCCGTCAGCTTCACGCCCCGGCCTCTTTACACCCTGGGAAAGAGCCCCCGGTACCCATTGACTAGAAGGCCGGGCGGGCCCCAGAGCCGGTCTGGACATTGAGGAGGACAGAGAAATCTTAACCCTGCAGGGATACGAACCCAGGTCATCCAGACATAACCAGTGTCTATGCCGACTGAGCTGTCCGAGCTGCTTGGCTACTGAGTGTAAGGTAAAAAGAAGGAAGTGCCATAAAGGCGTATGGAGGAGTGGAGATATAGCTCCATCTATGAAAGGCAGTTGCGTTAATGCTGATGTTGTTCCGCGAGAACAACGATTGTTTTGCGTTTGTACTTGCGAGATGTATTGTGGAGGCGCTGGGCCCGAATCTCGGGCTGAATGAAATTCCTCGTGATTTTTCCAAGTCTCACTAGACGGATGACGCTATATTCTCAGATCAATGGACTACCGCTTACTTCCAAATCCTTGCCAATTCATTCTCCAGTGAGCCTTCCTTTCGGCACTATACAGCCTGAGCTACTGAAAGCGCCGTTAAATAAGCAAAATGTCCGTATTTCAGGACGTAGTAAGAACACGCCTTGTGGGCTAACTCTGCGGTTTGGTTATTTCCGAATGTGTTGATGCCACTTCTAGGTCTGTATTTCTCAAGAGTGAAAGGCTTGCGTTGCCTAGCAGCGGGGGAACGTCAGATGATTTGGTGGCAGCGAGGCGAGCTGCATATAACATACATTGTACTGTATATTAATATACGGGGGGGGGGGGTTGCGGGGGGGGGTTAGGCGCTTGGAATTCGGAATCGATTGATAACGCCCGTGACTCCAGGGGGAGTACAGACAAGCGTACAGTTACATCATTCGGATATCTTATTGCGCAAATTTGGGAGCTCGCATAGCTCAATCAGGCTGGACGACCAAAGAATCGGGATTTGATTTCCGGTAGGGACAAAAAACTTTTCTCCACAGAGTCCAGACCGGTTTTGGGACCCAGTCAACCTTTTATCTAGTGGTCGTCAATGGGCATTTCCCCGGGGCTAATATGGTCGGGGCGTAAAGCTAACAATTTAGCTCCATCTAGTGCCGAGGTTTAAGAATAAGTGGAGGTGTACTGCCATTCACCACATTTTTCATGACTTGGTGCTTATGAAGCACAAACTTACCTTACCTTATCTTGTGCTGTGATTAGTTAATATTGAATAGGAAGTATGTGGAAGGAAGCGGCCGTGGCCTGACTTGAGGCAGTGTCCTGGCGTCTGTCTAAACCGACACAGCAGGAGTTCCAAATAGCTTAGTGAGTAGGACCAGTACTCTTGAAAATGAACCGGCTATGGTAAAAAGGTAAAGCTATCCCTGCAGCAGGCCGTGGGGCCCCATAGGTTTATGAGACGTCGAGGCTCCCCTAGACAATCGGCTCACAGATGGGAGTGAGCCTTATGCGCCGACCGTCCTTTACACCTCAGGAAGATTTCTGGTACTCATTTCCGTTAGAGGCTGAGTCGACCCCAGGGCCATAGTGCTGCTGGGAGGATTAGGCCAATTGAAAAATCCAATGACGTGATCATGAATCGAACCCGCGACCCTCCGGCTTGTAGCACAGTGCCTCAACCAGCAGCGGTTCCCGTCTCTAGCACAAAGGCCTTAGTGTTCAGAAGGCTCAGGTTCACAGTAATTAAGGCAGTGATGCCATAAACGAGTGCAGTAAATAAACATCACCAGGGTGGATTTCCTGCGCCACTTCCGTGACTGCTCAGTACTTTAGCGTCTTCCGGAATCCTACTGTCATGTTGTCATTAGATGTTCCTGCTGTCATTAACTAAACCACGGTGTGTCCTGTTGGGGCCTTCACGTGTGATCACGACTGCAGATAGCGGTCGGAGTATTGACTGATCAATAAGGCACCTTCGCGTTTACGCCCATATATCACATTCTTACCGAATATGAGGTGCTTCTCGCGTGACCATCACGGTAGGTGGGGCCCTACAGTCTATCGGTTCGATTCTAAGTATGCCGTAAGGTGATTTCTGAATTCGGGGAGATGAAATCGAGCGTTGTTTCATATGTGTGCCTTCATGCAGTTGACAGCTCCACTGCGTCGCCGCTTTTGTGCTTCTCGTGAGGGCGTCGCTATTGCGTCTATTGTGAAGAAGCAACCTGCACTTCACTTTGCGTCTTTGGCTTGTTGGGACGAGCAACATGGACTGGTTGGAGAATATGAAGGCAAAAGACCATTTGCATGACTCATGTATAGATGGAATAATAATAATAATAATAATATAAAATGAGTCTCAAAGTCGCAGAACGGAAGAGCGTGGACTGGATTAATTTGGCTCAGGATCGTGTCCAGTGGCGGGCTTTGGTATTAGCCGTGTTGAACCTTCGGGTTCTGCTTCCAAAGAGTAAGTTAATTAGTAAGATGGATCTTAGGGAAATTGGCTGTGAGGATGGGAGGTGGATGGAACTGACTCAGGATCGTGTCCAATGGTGGGCTTTTCTATTAGCGGCGTTGAACCTTCGGGTTCTGCTACCAGAGAGTTAGTTAGTTACTAAGATCGATCTTTGGGAAATGGGCTGTGGGGATGGGAGGTGGATGGAGCTGGCTCAGGATCCTGCTCAGTAACCAGTTCTGCTGCCAGAGAGTCGGTAAGTTTGTCGGTGCATTTCATCTCTGGTTAAGCCTGTTTGAGCTGATGCTCTTGCTTGAAAAGTGTCTGAGTATGACTTGTGAAGGTTTCCTCCTGAGACAGAGATGTGTGACCAGTTTGGGGGCTTCCCGCGTGAGCACGAAGGTACATCCATGTGGGCTGCTGGCCGGTTAATAACCCCAACCACGGCGCTAGATTACTTGAGACAAGTTGTCCTGGACGAGATCCCCAAACCCAATCTCGGTGTACTGAGCCGGCTCTTTGGGACATGCAAGCCTTGTATAAAGCCATGTTTTTATGAGCAGGGACCCCAGGGCCTCAGGATAGACCCCATCTCGATCACAGTGGCTGTGACTTGGTGACTCTCGTGGGGAGGAGCAGTTACCTGTTTTCTCCGCTGTGTTCATTGGCGTGGCGGTCGAAGTTCTCCCCTAAAGCAGGTTTTCCCGAAGGGGGAAGCGTTCTTACTTTCCTCCCCTCTGTCTTTATCGAGTTTCTGTTCGTCCTCGTTCTCTATTATTTATCTTAACTCATCTCGCCTTCCATATTTACTATTTCTCCTACTCTTCTTTATCATTTTGGTTCTCTTTCTTCATGATTATCCTCCTCCGTCATCAGTATTCTTCATCAACATTGTCATTCTTCTCTCTTTTTCTCTTCTATCATATATCTGCGTTAATACTATCCATCTTTCTTCATCATTATCCATCTTATGCACACTATGGCTCTTATTCTTCGTCATTGTCCTTCATCTTCCTGTTCTCTCTTATTCTTCCTCATTATCCTTGATCCTCCTGTTCTCTCTTATTCTTCGTCATTATCCTTCATCTTCCTGTTCTCTCTTATTCTTCCTCATTATCCTTGATCCTCCTGTTCTCTCTTATTCTTCGTCATTATCCTTCATCTTCCTGTTCTCTCTTATTCTTCCTCATTATCCTTGATCCTCCTGTTCTCTCTTATTCTTCGTCATTATCCTTCATCTTCCTGTTCTCTCTTATTCTTCCTCATTATCCTTGATCCTCCTGTTCTCTCTTATTCTTCGTCATTATCCTTCATCTTCCTGTTCTCTCTTATTCTTCCTCATTATCCTTGATCCTCCTGTTCTCTCTTATTCTTCGTCATTATCCTTCATCTTCCTGTTCTCTCTTATTCTTCCTCATTATCCTTGATCCTCCTGTTCTCTCTTATTCTTCGTCATTATCCTTCATCTTCCTGTTCTCTCTTATTCTTCCTCATTATCCTTGATCCTCCTGTTCTCTCTTATTCTTCGTCATTATCCTTCATCTTCCTGTTCTCTCTTATTCTTCCTCATTATCCTTGATCCTCCTGTTCTCTCTTATTCTTCGTCATTATCCTTCATCTTGCTCTTCTCTCTTATTCTTCTTCATTATCCTTCATCTTCTTGTTCTCTCTTATTCTTCATCATTATCTTTCATCTCCCTGTTCTCTCTTATTCTTCGTCATTACCCTTCATCTTCCTGTTCTCTCTTATTCTTCGTCATTGTCTTTCATCTTCCTGTTCTCTCTTATTCTTCGTCATTATCCTTCTTCTGCAACCCTATGGCTCTTATTCTTCATCATGTTTATCCTCCTTATTCATTACTGCATTTCTTCATTATCATTACGGCTCGTATTCATTATCATTATCCTTTATTTTCCCCTTCATTTTCCATCTTCATCGTTATCTTTCATCATGATCATCACCACACATTCTTCGTATGTTTTCTCGTTAGATTTATCCCGAATCTTATTACGTATTATCGATTTCCTAATTCCCGTTCGATGTCCCCCCGATAAGGCCCCCGACAGGGCCCCCTCCTGTGACTAACAAAATGCGCCGGGAATCGCTTCTTCACCTGCAGTAATGACGTGGCCAGACGTGGGGGTGCATATCTGACGGCTGCAGACTGGCTCTCGAGCTCCCGGGCGGTGGAGTGCTTCAAAGAGGTGGAAGTCAGCGAGCCTGAAATTAAGTTACAAGATTGCCGAGTCGCGTCTCCCCCGGAACGGAGCTGACAATTGGACACTTGCTAATTTGAATGCTCGGAGACGCGTCCAATATTCGAGTCTCTCGCAGGGAAATTTAGTTCGTATAAAGAGATTCTTGGCAGATTGAACTCATTGAGTCTGCTCTCCAGTCGTTGCACGGATAGCGTCTCTCTGTACGTGCAGCTCCATCGGAACGGACTGGCATAGCAATTCGGCAAATGTTTCGTTCGAATCTTGACCATCATAATGGTTCTCTTAAGCCCCTCAGTCAAATTAAGGGACATTACCTCCAGTTAGTTCATAACCGCTTCCTTACAGATCCTTTCAAATTCATGACTCACCACTTCCCTTTTACGGCGCTATATAGAGTTAACAGATGCCAGGGTCGCGAGTTATCTCACGCCATACACTCTTAATCTCCCAGTAGAACAGGGTGAACATACAGCTTCACGCTCTTGAAACTTTACCCCGGGGGGTTAATGTTCACAAATTTTAAAACTGGTTCTGTAATTTATTTCTGGGTCTTCCCACATCTTCACTTCCTTTGAAATTATATAAGCGTGCTGATCTTGGTGTTATGCCATCTTATGAGACAATTTTTGACCTGAACTGCGGACTTCCACTAAAGGTAAAGCTGTACCTGTAGCAGTCCATGGAGGCCCATAGGCTTGTGAGATGTCAGGGCTCCCACATCTTCTACAGAGACTGTTCACAGATGGCTGTGAAGTTGTCAGCCTCACGCGCCGGCCGCCCTTTAGCCCCAGGAAGATTCCTGGTACTAATTTCTGTTAGAGGCCGAGTCGACCCCAGGGCCATAGTGCGGCTGGAAGGATTAGGTCAATCGAAAAATCCAGTGACTTTATCGAAAATCGAACCCTCGAACTTCCGGCTTGTAGCATAGTGCCTCAACCAACTACGCTAGCGCGTGGTTCTGTGGGTTACCACTGTAAAGAAAAATGAGAATGAAAACTTGTGATTAGGCAGGCTGATATGTCCTCTTACGTCAAGTCGCTGTCATGGCCGCCTGGTGTTTGTGGCCAGGAACATAATAGTGAATTATTGCAAAAACAATGAAACAATTAACGACTAGAATGACTTTTTACGGGATACACACGCGCACTCTTTTTCGTCCATACAACATTTCCAAAGTCGGTGATGAAAAGCGAGTATCCACAATACACTCGAGTCAACAATGGGCGGAGTGTATTGTTGCGCGTTTCTTGTTACACGAGAGGGACGCGTTCAACTGTGTAGACTCTACCAGCCACACTTCTGCTTACGTATGACTCCCTGAAAGCCTTTACAAGTCAACGGAGAAACTTAAACATTGAGGGAGGCTGAACATTGAACGTGTTGTTAAATTTCTTCCCATCAGTTGTTACAAGGTCCCGTGTGGAGTCGGGTTCGAATACCTGCCCCTACAGGTTTTGAGTTGGGCGCAAGGCTGACGGCCTTGCTTTATGAGGAAACCGAAAGACGTGAAAACCGGATGCAATTTGACAGAATTTTACTGAGGAAGGCTGCGGCTCAGGAGGGCTGTAACACGGGAACCTACGTGTTTACTGGGGAGATGAGTGAAACATTTCAGCGTCCGCTCCACATGGAATTGCAAATTTTTGTGAAGAGAACTTTTGCTTACGTCACTTTGGGGAATTTGATTTTGGTTTGTGTTCGAGTCATGAGAAGAGGGCGTTGGGGGGAGCTGAAGTGACGAGAGGGTGCAGAAAACTGCGTAATGAGGAGCTTCATAACTTGTACTCTTCTCCAAGTATGATCAGAATGATCAAGTCAAGGAGAATGAGGTGGGCAGGGCATGTAGCACGAATGGGGGAGATGAGGAATGCGTATAAGATATTGGTGGGAAAGCCAGATGGAAAGAGACCACTAGGAAGATCAAGATGTAGGTGGGTGGATTACATTAAAATAAATCTTAGCGAAATAGGATGGGGTAATATGGGCTGGATTGGTCTGGCTCAGGATAGGGAGCAATGGAGGGCTCTTATGAACACGGCAATGAAACTTTGGGTTTCAGGAAAGATTGGGAAGTTCTTGAGTAGCTGAGCAACTGGCGGCTCCTCAAGAAATTAGTTAGTTCAAGTCATCAGGGATGCAGCCGAAGATACGTTAGGGAATCTCGCGTGGGTTGCTGTTGCCGGACGCACCAGGCAGGTCCTGCGACGGGTTGTCTTGGCTTTCCTGTCGTCAAGCAGATGTTAAGACGGTTCCCAGTTGCTACTGCGTGCTTCTCGTGCAGCCCATGCCAATTTAAATTAACCAAAATTGAGCTCCGTTCTTTGATAAAGCCACCAAATTATTTCCGAGTTACCCAAGTCTACATTAATTAAGAAAATGAAAATCTCGTGGCCCCTGTCTCAATCCACTGCTTCTAAACATTCTAACGTCTTCACTTTCATTCTGATCTTAACAAAAGTAAAAGCGGGCCAAGCCTGGGAGCCTTCTAACGAAAAATACTCTTAACTCCCATCCCACAGAGAAGTGTACTCCTCTACTATACTTTCTTAACCTCTGTACTACAATTGAAGGCCGACTTGATCAAGGTTTTCTGTAGGATCTCCTCAGTTTCAGAGAAAATTTTGAGTTGGTACCCAACACTTCGCGCATCACCCCCCCCCCCCCCCCAACCGGGTAAGCCTAAGCTCACACTATTTTCTGTGCCTAACCCTTTCCCTTCTTCACTTCCCACATCTTTACCCTTATCATTCAAATGTGCCTCTGCCAGAAGGACGAATGGCCACTGCCTGGGAACCTTCAAGGCAAGATAATTTTTTCCTGTCCCCTTTATAATGTACTATCACTACTTTCCCCCGTTTCTCCTCTCTCTTCTCACAGGATTCGGATGGTTAATGTGTAATTTTGAACACCCTTCCCCCGACCTGGGGCACTGCAACCTGCACTGAGCTGAACCTCGCTTGACTGTTCTTGGTTGTAATTGGGAGCCACCACAACACACGGCGCTAATCAGCTTACAGCTCTGAGGTGTTGGGCCTTTGATCCTGATACTCTCTGTACTTACACGAGCAATAAGTTCGCTTCTCCCTGTAAACACCGAGCGGAGTCTTCTCACAGGCTGACACTCTCCAACTGCACCAGCGCACCCGTAACAATAGAACCGGTGTCGTAAGAGGTGTTTTCTGTGTGGTTCGCATATATCCATTGCTGTGCAACGGATGTTTTCTATGCTGTGGTTCGAGCCGAGTATAATGACGAGAAGACAACGATACTTGACAGTCAGTTGAAAGTCAGTCTGTAAAGAATGTATGTGTGCTGTAGTTACAGTGAGACTGTTATAAATCCGTTGCCAGGGTACGACTAGTAAAAACTGATAAGACTTCACCACACGAAGAATAAACCTCACGTTTCGTATTTTAATGCCGGAAAGTCAGTTTGCCTCATTATCGGCCGAATCTGTCAACTCTTTCCGTGGTTTTTGTCGGTTCTACAGCAAACGTTGAAATGGTGTCCGAATTTCACCCTGAAGTGCACGCTTTCATATGCAATTCTCCAAATGGAACACCAAAATTTCGACTTAATCTAGCCCTCCCAATTTTAAATCAAAATAGATTTTTATGCAACTTTCCCAACGTTAATATCAAGATTAATTCCGACCATGCGCAGTAAAGCCACCGGCTCAACTTTTCTCCTCGCATAGCGAAGTCCACGTCCTAACCCTTTACCTTATTCACTTCATTACGCGTTACCCTCCCTCAGATTTCATCTACCAAAAGGACCAGCGAGCACTGCCAGGGAACCTACAAAGTAGGGGAAATGTTTGTTCCCCTTTCCCTCCTTTCACACACCTTCTCTTCTCTCACTCTCTCTCTGTCTCTTCATGTTTCAGAAAGGGTTGTATAAGTAGGACTTTTGTTGAGCATGCGTATTGCGTTCGGTATGTAGGAATTGCCGCTACCAAATTTAGGCATTAAAGTTATTATTTGTAATGCTGCAAGCGGATTTCGTATCTTGGTAGGTTCGTTATGAAAAACTTGCCGAAATTGGCGTACAGTCTCGCCATGCTTGGCTCCTTCTGGCGTGAAAACTTGGGAACAATATTGCAGATATTAATGAAATGTGATATTGGGAAGTATCACTCAAATTGGACTAAACCTTCCGCCCATTGTGGTTCAGTTTGGTAGCAACACCGGACACTTCGCATGGAGAGACTACGTGTCCGCGCGGGCAGCTCTGTTTGTCGCATGGGGTTGCAGAGACGGGCGCGCATTTCATATCCAATACACTTTTTTGCGTTATTTTTACGGTTTTCGGGATAATTAAAAATAGCGAACGAATGTGCCGGAATTCTTATGCTGCGCGCGCATTCCCTGTTCTTTGTTATATCTATCGAGCCACTAAATAAATAAATTCTTTGTGCCTCTGAAAATTCTGTCTTCCCATTTCCGCCCCATTTGGAATTTAATATTAAAGAGTCAGCGGAGTTACCGTTGAGGCTCTGTTCTGCAAGCCGAAAGTTTGCGGTTCGATTAGATCATTGGATTTTTTCAATAAACTTAATAATCCTTCCAGCCGCACTATGGCCCCGGGTTCAACTCGGTCACTAATAGAAATGAGTATCAGGAATCTACCTGTGGGTAAAGGGTGACCGGCCGGAGCGTAAGACTGACATCCTCACCGCCATCTGTGAGCCGACTGTCTAGATAATGTGGGAGCCTCGACGTCTCACAACCCTATGGGCCTCCACGACCTGTTACAGGGATAGCTTTACTTTACTTTTATTCAGTTTGCATGAGAACGTATTGTGACCGTGACGGGTTTAGAAGCTTGGCACGTCTCTGGGCGTCTGTCTGTGTGTGCTTCTGTATGTTTGTATGTGCGCCTTCCTAGTGCCTGAGCGTCCGAACAATATTTACATCTCTGTCAGTATAGCGACTGGCTACAGGCTGGACGAACCGGGTTCAATTCCCAGGAATTTTAAGATTTGTCTCTTCTTCGCAACGTCCAGACCGGTTCTGGGGCCCACTCAGTCTCCTATCCAACGGATCCTGGGGCCCTCGGAGGTAAAGCGGTTGGGGCTAAGGCTCACCGCTTGTCCCATCTATTTCCGAAGTTAAGAGTATGTGGAGCTATATCTCCATCCCCATACGCCTTCATACATGTGCAGGCAAATGTGCAAGTGGCCAGACTGGGATGATTTACGTGCGGTAAGCAGGATACATTGAGGGAGTGTGGAACATAACCCCTACATGCTCTCACATGTAGGCACCGCACACATTCCAAGCGTAACAGCGATAGCTTCTGCCTGTAAGCTTACCGTTTAGTATCGTGCGTGTCGGGAGACGGGTGACCTTTCACTGCCATGTTTCGAGGCTACTGATTGGTCTAAGAAATAGAATCGATTTGTCGCGGTTTCGTTACTGAAGTGTGGAAAATTCTGTTCTAGAATTTGTTCTCTCAGCTCATAACGAGTATATTCGGCGACAGATGTTAAAGCGTCAGATATCACTGAGAGTCACTGTGGAGTTGCGGCAGTGGATTCGTATTTGAGAGGCTCCTCCTTCGAATCTCGGTTTCAAAAGCGAGTACAGCCAGAATTTAATTGTGAATTTTGTGTTTCTTCTTACTGGGTAAAATATGGCACTGATATTTCTGCATCAGTTTAAATTCATCATTAGAAACATTTGGAATTAGTCTGTACAACTAGTGCAGTTGATTGAGTGTTGTTAAATAAGCCTACTTAGTAAGATGCTTATTGGAATTATAAAGCAGAAAAATCCGGAAGCTGGTTTCTACTCAGCTGAATCATAAATTAACTTTCTTTTATGGAACGAGTTGTTCATTGTCGTGTTCACAAAAGCGCTATTCTGAGTCTGTGACAGTAGTCTCATGTGAGTCTCTCTGTTACGCTCTCAGGCTCCGGATTATACGAGTGTAGTGCTGAAGACAAGATTTTTGTTTCTGTCAGGCAGGCCCCGTGTTTGGGTGATGTGGAGCGCCCTTTCTGACGAGAGTGGGCGTCTGTCGTTTACAATTACCGCTGGTCCTCGCCAGCGCAGTCATTCTCTGATCCGAGTTCCGCGGGACTCTTGCCCATATTTTACTGTTTTACTTTCGAAACTCCCCCAACCTGGAGGGCCAGGTCCCCTATTACATCCCCAGTGACAGGTTGGCCCTGTTATACCCTGAGGCGCTGGGTTCCATTTTAGTCGCCTCCTGCGACTGTCAGGGCTACGGTGGAGACACTCTAACCCGCTTCCAAACAGGGCATTTAAATGGAACGTTCGTACCTCACGGGAAACACTGTGTCTCCATGACAACGACCAACCGGTTAACACTGTTTAGGGGAATTATTTAAATCGATACGAAACACATAGTGAGCCGCGGTAGCACAGTCGGTATAGCAACTGGATACGGGATGGACGGCCGAGGGGTCGGAGTTCGAGCCCTGAGAGGGGCAAGAATTTTCTCCCCTGTCTCTGTGACGCCCGAGCTAATTTCAACATACCAAGCACATTTCATGCTTGAAAAGATGAAGCTTTCTGTGGGGTTCGAGATTTTTACGACCTTGAATACGAGGATTAATGTGTTCTATGACGCCATGCGGTGTGGTAGAAATTTACCAGAGTTTCTGAGGAACATGCTCTCCTTCTACAAGGCAAAACAATGATCCTGATACACCCTCGACATATGAACCCTTCTCTTATTTGGAAAGGGACACTCTTCAACCCTGAAGACACACTCATTTATACCTTTAAAATTGACCATCTGCTAACCTTAATATATAACGTGAATATGGACTCTAATTTACCCTGAAGATGGAGGCGTGAGATTCCTCCGAAGAGTTAATCTTGTACTTCACCAAACGGCGTCACGTCACAGGAAATAGTAATTAAAAAATTCACTTTGTGTGTACTCATCCGGATAAAAAGTCATATGGACGGCGTGGAGGTGCAGACAATCTTGTGAATGTCCATATTACATTGAAATCAGGTGTTAGTTTGAAGCTGAGGCCGTATTGCCCGCGGTGCCCACTGCACAGGAGGCTTGGTAGGGCCAAAAGCACGTTTAGGCTCTCTGAAAGTGAAACGAGAAAAGTGAGTCCATCATCCATTGAGACTGTTACGTAACAGTGTAATTATCCACAGACCGGTGTCTGGGATCAGTGGTTACCGAGATTTCAAAGGCATCTGATTTGGATCAATACTTAAACGCCTTTCAACATTTCCTCGTCTGACTACCAATTAGGTTCAGTTAGGTATCACAGCTACCACTCATTAAAATCCATTATGAATAACAATCTCTTAATTGCAATATCTCAGTCGCAAGTTGGAACGCAGTCATGCAGAAGTCTTTATTATCGATGTGAATGAAGTCCCAAAGAACAATGAGTTCACAGATATTGAAGATAGATGTCAGTGTCTTCTTTCATATATCTGAAAGATAAACAGCGGCTTTGTAATGGACACTGAATACTTACTATTCAGAATTAAGAGAAGGAATGTAATTATTTAATCATACAATTTTCTATGATAATTCTTCTAGCAGTGGATGACATGACAGTATGTCAGTTTATATGTCAGTATATTTGTTTTGTGTCAATAAGCAGAGAGTACAAAAGGATGTCCATAACACCACGTTGAGGGCAAATGTGTCAAAGTGTTTATGTGAGTCCGGAATCCATGATATCACCATTTCATATTAGCCTTGCTAATTGCTGTCGGCCCTCGCCAGCGCAGTCATTCTCAGGTCTGAGTCCCTCGGGACTCACGATCATATTTAACTGTCTCAGACTCGAGTCTCCCCTAACCTGGAGGGCCAGGTCTCCCTTTTTATATCCCCTAGGAATAGGGTGGCCCAGTTATACCTCCAGGCCCTGGGATCTCTTTTAGTCGCCTCCTACGACCCATCCAGCCACCTGAGCTTGTGTAAACTTTGCGAAGTAAACCGTCGCACATTATAAATGTTCTTCAGAAGATAACTGTCCTCTGGGTTGTGACGACGTGTAGTCTGGTAGAAAGTTACCCCACCCCCGCTGTGCTAACGATGGCAGCTCAGACAGTGGCGTGGAGGGAGCCCCTGTGTCCCCGTGACATTTCCTGTGGAATTGCTGGAATATTTTGCGCGGGGCGTAGCCTCAGCTGTTTTCTTTCTGTCGTGACGTGCCGCGGACAAGCTGGCAGCCATTGGCTCGCCGTATCATAAAAGGAAAGTTTGCGCGCGTTGCTAAGCGCATTAGAATTGCTGCAAAGTTGTGACCACACGAAGCCTGACTTATCCCTCCTCATTCTAATTTCATTTCGTTCAATTTGCTTATTTTTTGTGTAACAATTATTCAATTAAGCAATTTAAATTTGCTAACTCTCGTCGGTTTTTTCTGTTCTTTCGCTCATTTTATTTTCTCCTCTTAATTGGAACCCAGAAAGTCAAATTAAGGTAAAGTTAGAATTGAGATTCTCATACCAGTCGAATGAGAATATTAACTTCTGGAGTGTTACCATGTAGTACGTTAGAAATTCACCAACGTTTCGGAGGAAGATACTGCTTCCATCTTCACGATTGAAGAGTCAGGCATTCAAGTAACTAGCAAGGAGACTGCGGCAAGCAGACCTGTGCGTACTCCTATAAGAAACGGCAGTGAGTGACAGCCGCCTACTACACGGCGTCACACGCCGGAGGCAGTACCCACTTTTGTCTATTTACCGAGCCTCAGAAGCGTATGTGGAGGTGAAGGCAACGAGGTTCCAGCTATTGCCCTCTTTCCAGTTCTTGTGTCCAGAAGTCTGCTATATACCCGTCGCTATGGGCTGCGTGACAGATTTCGATTCAAGGCAGGGACAGGAGAGTTTCCTGCTCACCACAGCAAGCAGACCGGCTCTGGGGCCCAGCCAAAATTTCTAATCCAGGGGGTACAGCAGCTGGAGCGTGAAGTTCACCAGCTCCATCTGGTGTCGGAGCTTACATACCTCCACTCCCCCTACGCCTTTGTTGCGTGGCGCGTAGTTAAGCACGGAGATACTAGACTTTCTCTTCCTATATAACTACAGTAGTTGAAACGACGTCGTAAAACAACCATGAGTGGGAAGTGGAGGGAAATTTGTAAAATATTGTACCTAAGAGCCACAAGCTGGTAACTCACGGAATGAAGTGAGAAGTTGGTAGGGCGCCGTGAAACAAGTACAGTTGAGGCTCAAGAGCCGTGTAATCGCAGTGGCACTGTCACTTGTTTATTTGTTTAGTTCCTTGAGAGCCCGCGCCTGATGAATGGCGCGCATCAGCCAGTGCAGCTGCTCGTGATGGCGGGGCACCTCGCTTCAACAGCCATCGCCACTGAGTGCGCTCGTTAAGAGCCATTGGGCCGACAGTCACTTTTTTATAGTTTCCGTTTCATCCGGCAGGCGGCGGTCTATGTGACGTCACGGCATTGAACTCTTCCTTATCAAGAGACAGGGTTCCCTGTTATATCATACCTTGTTCCATGACTTACAGCCTATTTATCACTGCCCTTTGAACTACTGGCATTTTGCACTTTAGTGGCGTTGATGTGTAAACACAGGGAGTGGACTTTGTCTATGTTTCCGATCTGATATGCCACTCTCCACCTTATGAACGACATATCTTGCTTGAAACAGTGGTCTTTCCGGTCCGAATGCGTTTTGTGTTTGAGATTATCAGTGAAAGAAACGCATCCCGTCATCTCTGAACAGTGAAATTGTACCTTACCATGGGAACGTACTGACAGCTGAATATTAGAATAAAGTGTAGTGATACCGTGTTTCCTGTGGGGCAGGTTTACCCTGAAAATTGGGGCAGCAAAACGTTGGTATCTACCAAACAAGACGGTATAACATCACAGATGAGAGTAATCAGTATTGTGACAACCTGTTGTCTCGTTACCCAACTGCTGAAGTAGTAGACAGCATGTTCCTCCGAAACGTCGTCACCTCCCTACCAACCTACGTGGACTCACATCACAGAATATACATATATTTATAGATACTGCAGTGGGAACCCCCGAAATGGCTAAAAGAGCCTAGTTAAGTTATGCCTGCCTGCCCTTGTGTGTTCCTACGCAAATGGCTGCGTGACATCGAGAACACGTCACATGCAAGATTTGAAGTTTTCACAGCGGCGACTATGAAGAATGCCGTCTTCTGGGATGTGGCGCCGTGTAGATCTTGTGTGAACCGACGTTTCGGAGGAACTTATCGCCGCCGTCTTCAGGGTACGTGGCTGTAGGCTGCAGAAGTAGAGACTCTTCGCAGAATCCAGGCCGGTTCTGGGGCCCACTTCTTTTGTAATATGTATCGTGGGTGAAGCCACTGGGATGTGAAGCTACCCAGTGCAAAAGTTAAGAAAGTGTGGAGCTATATCTCCACTCCCCACACACGTCTCAATGGCGTGTTCATTAAGCAGGGGGACAACTTGACCAATATCCTTATTTCTCAATAGCATAGCTTTCTCGCGGAGTTGAGATGTTAGCCCTGGACAAAATAAGAGGAGCACACTTTTTGCACCAGACTGTACAGTGTCGATACTCTGTCAATACGCCGTTGTTCTTGCACACTTCCATCATTTATTGTGTTTGTGATACCTCAAACACAGGATGCTTCTTGTGTACACTTCGTGATCTGATCGCAACGCCTGCATCGTAGTGTGTAGATATCACGCCACACAGATGTGTCGGAGAAGTTGCCGCGGCATCCCGGCGTACTCCGTATATCACGCACTTTATTAACGAATTTGTCTGTGGTAAACACGGCAACAAAGCGGAGAGTTTCATGGAGGTAGGCCTAGGCCCAAATGAGGGCTGTAGCTCCAAAGGAAGAAAAAAACACGGCAACTTAGATACAGCTTGCAATCTGTGATACGGCAGAAAAGATTTGAATCCGTGCCACCACCAGAAGACGTACCCAGAACTACGCGTCTGAACGTAAGTTGTTGCAAAGGGGTTTCTACAGGTACTGGACCCCGAGAGTAAATATTGAGGGAATTGTCCCTGTGCCATGAAGATGTGTGGGGGGAATGGAGGCATAAATGCACCATTCTTGACCTGGGCGCTAGATGGAGGTGAGTGGTCAGCTTCACGCACCGGCCGCTTTACCCCCGGAGAAACAGCCCTCGGTATCCATTGGATAGGAGGTTGGGTGAACCCCCAGAGCCAGTATGAACGCTGCGGAAAGAGAAAAATCTTGCTGTACTGGGAATCGAACCCGGACTGTCCCGACTCTAGCCCTTCGCTATACCGACTGAGCCATCCCCACTCCTCGAGAGGCAGTTTAAAGTAAGGTTTGTCTGTTAGAAGTAATTAGAATCAGTTAACATCACTACTGAGTTTAATTGCACTAACATTCCGTACATGTAATGTATTTGCTTGTACTGGAGACTACGCATCTGATCGTGGCCGGTAGTGGCCGAAACATGTAAAGGCAAATACATGTTAAGTTTGCTATGCTTGATGGATCTCACTACGTCACTGACATTGTCAAATGGCAGATTAAGTAAAATGGCGAAGCGGGGAATGACGTTGGTAGCAAGGAAAAGTTTAAATTTGTGTTACGATATTTCTTGCCATTCTCCTTCTTTCTCTGAGCGCCGTGGTTTCGCCACAGACATTACGTACTCTCTCTCTCTCTGTGCATAGAGCGACTCTCTTGAATTGTAGCGCAAACCTGTCGAGAAGAACCATTTCTGTTCACTCTCAACACTTGCTATCCCCCCACAAGAACCAATCGCCTACATTCCTTTGTTGCGACATGGACCGCACAGAAAATGACTATTCCAAGAATTATTCCTTGTCGCGGGAACGTATATACCGAATTGTTACTTATCAGCGATAAGGGAATACACAGACATACAGAATCTCCTCTGATAAGACAACGGACCTCATGGAAAATGACGGGTCCAACAATTCTATTGTAGCGTGTATTCGTTGTCACGGGAAGGCGTTTATGGAGCCGTTGCGTAGTAGTGAATAAAGTGATACATTGTACTGAACCGTTGTCTTACAACTGTAGGGGATACACACAGAGACACAGACTGAGGGGAGGGATTTACGAAGTATGCTTTTGAGTTGGGCTCAGATGTCATGTTATACGTACCAAATTTCATAAAAATTGATTGAGGCAATAAAAAGCTGATAGAGAGAGATCGCTTAAGCCTGCTTTTGGAATGTAGGCTAAAACACGGAGCCTCAGTAACTTGAGAGGATCTGAAAAGGCAACCACGTTTAATCTAAGACAGGAAAGTCTGGGCCCAAGCCGTGCTTATATCTAGAGGTACATGAATACTTTTATTTGAAGCAAAGCCGTCTCAAGACGTCTCGCCCTCTGTCCTTTATTGCTGCTATACTCTGCTCCTGTCCGTAACTTCTATCAACTGTTGCCAAACGCACATAACGACAGAATTTATGTGGAGGCCCCAAGGGGGGTAGATATATAACTGTTCCAGTGTGGAAGTGAGAGAGTGTACATAAAATTGTGAGGATTAAGGAAGGCATTGAGATTTGTGGATATCCTGGAGCTGAATATAAAGATAACTGCTTTGTTTGTGCCGTTTATTAGGAAGATACCAACGCTTCGAAAGGATATCGTGCCTCAATCTACACGGTGGAACTCTTTGTAGATGGATGACTTCTAATATAATCTTTATATATGAAGCAGTTAAGATTACGTCACTGACCAGGTAATGCTCTAGGCATCTGTCTGGGAGGTTCTTGGTTCTAATCTCGGCCGCGACGCCGCTAATCTTGGCAGATTTTCGTGGTTTTCTTCAGTTTCTCAAGGTGAGTGTAGGGATAGTATGGCAAATTATTTCCCGATCCTTTCCCATATCCCACGCATCATCAGACGATACGTGAAGGCGTCTTCAGATACGCCCCGTCCCCCGCATGTGCCCTGCGGGCTGCAGTTCGCGCCGGTGTCAGTTGCACTCGGCGGGAGCGGAACATATTGAGCCTTACGAAGAGCTGTTGGCCTCTGGCCTCTGGCCTCTGGCAGCGTTACTTCTGGCTGAGCGACGGCTCCCAGTGACCCGTGACTGCAAGGCTTTATGGGCGGTTGGTAGCCCTGCATTCCTGTTTGTAATGCAGTTGGTATACTACCTGGGGCACGATGTGACTCAGGGTGGCGGGGTTGCCCGAATGATCATCGACGTAGGTGCCAGTGGATGTAGACCTGTATGAAACTTGACGGTTTGACGCCATATAGATTGGTAACAGTGTTTCGGACTAATCTGCTGCCTACATCTTCGGGAAATGGATAAGAGCTGAGATTCTCATGGTAGTGAATATTGAGAATAATGCCTTCTGTGATGTGACGCCGTGTGGCCTATTTAAGGACGCTTACAGTAGCTCAGGTATGCAGTGGCGGTCGGTTCAGTGACTGCACCAGCTCGCTTGGTGCCGCCGTGTGGTCTCTTATAATTATAACATTTCGGAGAAAAAGCTACCTCCTCCTTCATAGTAAAGGATGAATATGGAGCCAAGAAATTACTATAATTATCGTTGTGTACCAGACTAGACGGTGTAGCATCTTCTTAAATTTGTCTGTTTCTTTCTTCGCTAGCGCTTCTCTGAATCGTAACTGTGTTTCCTAAACACCCTACAGACTGTGTCCATGCGGACTTCTGAGCTGTCATGTGACGGACTGCTGTATCATACTCCCCTTCAGGGTCGCTCCCAAAATGGCGGAATGTTTGGCCGAGTGAGGTTGCTTGACTCCATTCAAATTTCTACAGTAGTTCTGCTCAAGTCGAGAGCCCATAAAATGAAATGACATACTGTGGGTCCACGAACCCTGCAGCAATCCTTTATGCTACACACTTATGTATTCATAGCTGAAGTTGTGCTTACATGCTGGCACGGCCTCAGCTATAGTGTCAGGAAACCAGAGATGTTTTCTGTTTCGTGCGTACACAGGATGTTGGACGTGGAACGCAAATCGTTTTGTACCATCATACATACTCATGGCAGGGATATTCTGGGATGTGGCGCCATCATTTGTTCTTTTAATCTGAAGATGGAGACAGCATATTCTTCCGAAACGTTAGTACCTATCGGAGGCGTCAAATCTGTGAAGACCATGATGTAAAACAGTTATTTTTCAAGCAACCGTTTTTTATTCAAATTCGACCTATGATTTACTCGTAGTACGGAGCACGTTGTTGTAGCGTCAATGCTGTAGACTGTACTAGAAACTACATTAGGAAATATCAAGTGAAGATAATTATTGAGATGTAGACGTAGATGGGAGGATAATATTAAAGGGAATTATTAAGAAATATTGTATGGTAGTGTTGCCTGGCCGACTCGAAAGCGAAAATTTTCTGAACACGGTAATGAACTTCCTGTGTTTATAATTATGCACCATGTTACGAGCTCGTTTGTCTCATATTCCCATTCAGATGAGCTCGAAAGTGTCGCGCGAATCCAGACGCGAGGGAATGAGCTCCTCTACCGGATTTTGCTTATGTTTGCAGCACTGGAGTAGAGCACAGAATATGCACTCCGGGTAGTATAACTACAGGCACATGAAGGTACATCCATCGATTCACGGATGTCAGTGGTGCATAATGATCAGTCTCTCGTGAGAAAGCTGATTTCTGTTGACCTCATCAATTCGGAAGCAGAGAGGGTCAATTTGTTCTGATGATCTGTCATCACCACATAACATCCTCCGGGGGCCATCGGCTATTGGGCTCGCTCGAATAATACAAATTGTCACTGCTGTTTGCAGATGAAACCTCAGGGTATCGGCTTCTGTAATTCGCATTGGGAGAGCGTTGCTTTATTTCGGCATAGGCCTACTGAGAAAGCTCAGTCAATATAGTGACTAGTTACGGGATGGGCGACCAGAGAATCGTGGGTTGATTCCTGGAAAAGGCAGAGTTACTTCTCTTCATCGCGGCCAACCCCTCTTTTTGGTCCATGCATGTGAAGCTCCGCAGACAGTATCCGCTGCCTTATCGGGTAAAGTTGTATTGGAGGGAAGGTAAAGCGTTGGGAAGTGAAATGTTTAGAGCATTAGGAATCGAACTGTTTTAAGTTGTGAGCAGAGCAAAGAAAATGATCAAACTGTTTACTGCTTTATGAAATTCGTCAGAATAAGATTAAAAAAATATGTTTAATGTCTCACAGAAAACATACTGCACCCTCTGACAAACCAGTAAATTAGTGAAGAAAGTCGTCTTCCGGGTTTTGGCGCCGTGTATTCTTCGTTTTGGCCGACGTTTCGGAGGAACACAGCTACTGCTTTCTGCTTTCGAAGCCATTCACCTGCTCTGAAGATGGAGGCGATACGTTCCTCCGAACCGTCGGCCAAAACGAAGAATGCACGGCTCCAAAACCCAGAAGACGACTTTCTTCATAGTCATCGCCGTGAAAACCTAAAAACTTACACAGTAAATTAGTGTTGTTATTTTTATTGTTGACATCGTGTTGCGTGAATACAGCTAATAATATTAATTTTACAAATTCAGCCGCCAACGCAACAATGTTTAATAATTTAAACCACACTACATGTTTCGACCCTTAAAGTGTCATCTTCAGGTGTTAGCGATTAATTATTGAATTATAACGCAAGATTTCTGGTACTCGTTTCTGTTAGAGGCTGAGTCGAGCCCAGGGCCATAGCGCGGCAGGAAGAAAAAAATCAATTTAAAAACAAGTTGACCCCTTCGGCAATCGATCTGGCGATCTTCCGCACTGTAGCATAGTGCCTCGTGCAATTACGCCCCCGCGTGCCCCCTTTATGCAGAAATATACGGATGCTGTGCAGAGAGTAAATCATTTTTTGTGTGCTAGGAAATTTCGTTATGCTGTGATTGTGGTGTGCAGTCAGTAATTAGGCGCTCGAACAGTGCCACCACAGAGGTTTGTACATATTTTTCCGAAAGGCTGCCCCATTTATGGCCTAATTCGCCTTTAGAGTATGCACAGATTCGTTTTCGTGCCCCGAAACATCAAAGCCCCCTGTTGGCGAATCGTGGAACTGTGCCATGCTGCTGTGCACGAGTGTTCCAACACACACTGCACACCCTGCACACAGTCGCTGTTTCACGGTCGGCCTCACTCGCCGCACCTGTCACCGGATGTGACGCAACAATAATAGCGTGCTCTCATCCGGAGGCCGTGAAGTGTAAGGGAAAACCCATGTTACGGCACTGCAAATTGTTTCATTTTTGCATTATTAAAAACTTTAAATCTGTTTATAAAATTCCTACAAATCGTAATTTCCATTGTTTCTATCTGTATTTAACAATGCTCCACATTTTTCAGACAATCCCCTGCCAATTCTCATTCCAGCGACTGCTCCACCACCGGGGGCTGGCACAGTTGGCCAAACAGTGGCGGCAGTTCCAAATGGACTCAGTCTCACCCCATCCCACCCCAACCCACGGAACTTGAAAAGAAAAGCTAACTGGACTTCTTGCTGAAGACGAAGAGGCGGGGGTGTGTGGGGGGATGAAAGCGAATGCTAAAGCCGCCGAGGGACGGCGGTAGACTCGAGAGCCCGGATACGGGGAGAAGCCGGGCTGAAGTAGAGCGGGACGGCCCGGGCCATTGGGGGGGGGTTCCTGAAGTCGATCCATGTAATTGGAGACGGACTTTGCGAAAGGGAAGGATGAGGGAAGGGGGTGCAGAGAGGTCAGGAGGTGGTGGGAAATGACCTTGTGACTGACTTAAGCAGCTGTGTGACTGCTTAAGTATAATTTATCGAGTGTGTGTGACTACTGAAGGGTCAGACTCCATGGAGCAGATCCCTCATTCAGAAGCTTAGAGTCATACGGAACCTCAATGTTCATTTCCGAGTTCGCCACTGATCTCTATCGTGAGCAAGATGAATCCAATCGACATCTAAATGCTCAACACTCATCTACAAACCAGGCTTGGTGCAGTAGGCCAAATACTGTCCGACGAACCAAGTGGACTCAGTCTCACCCCATCTGCCTGCCATCTACGTCTGGGTCTCCTGAGAGGATTTTCTTGCCAAATCTTTGTGTATGTCGCTGTTCGCCCATGCGTGCTACATGCAGTGCGCAGGCGCACGTCTAAGCCTTTACTAATCAGCCCAGAGTTTCCTGGAGAGAAGAGTGCTGGGAATCCCTCGAGTGCGTTAGCCAACTGTCAGCTTGTCAGAAGGCCTCAGCTCCGTGGGGTCTCCCGTAATACCGCGCTGTCAAGGGACCACACCAGGCCGCGTACTTGGGCACGAGAAATGTGGCTGAGTGTAGCGGTAACGCTCTGTGCTTCTGCTCGGGAGGTCTGGGTTCGAAGCCCGGCCGGGATACTGGCTATCCTGACAGATATTTCATAGTTTTATTCAGTTTCTGCGGGAAGTTGTCACGAAAGAGAGGAAAAATTGATAGGAATAGAGAAACAAGCAGAAAATAAATATCAAGAATACAAGGATGGGAATTTAGCAGTAACTGAGAGAGTACTGCCATTAGGCCACGACCACTTCCTTCCAAATACTTAATAATTTATTATTCATGTATCAACCTACTTATCGACGTTATACAGACTGAAATAGGTCGTCGTAATATTAACAACGCCCTGTATATTATATATATATATATATATATATATATATATAGAGAGAGAGAGAGAGAGATGCAGGTGACCCGCTCCCATTGACTCGCTCCTATCTTTTTCTCCCTTCTCTGGCCATTTTCCCGGCACAGATTGCTTTTCATTTCTGAAGATGAAGCGATTATATATCATCGAAACATTCCAAATATGTACTGTACTCAGTGGTGTTGCCACGTGTTAAGTGATTAGAGACGGGCGTTTGGGTTGGTAATCGGATTTATTGGACCCTTAAACAACTCGTGACTTCACAAATAACTTTCAGACTAATCAGTAACATTGCTTGGTAACGTCTTCCAACACTGTAAGTTCCTCTGCTCCCAGGCTCACGTCCTCGCAGGCTGGAGGCTATCTCCCACCAACCTCCTACTCTTCTAACTGCCGTCTGAAGGCACACCCGTAATGGCAGCTGATCCTCGGCACGGTCCTCACAGAAAACATCTCTTTCTTTCTTTCGTGTTCTCTCGTCGGAGAAACGACGTGTCAACAGTGTCATTCCCTAGCAACGGCTCTTATGCTCTCTCCCGTTTAGACAGCTGTTATTTGGCAATGGGTCTGCATGTCACAGTACCATATTTCAAGAGACAATAGCATTCACAGTGCGTGGTTCCGTTTCTCCCTTCAAGATGGAGACAGTGCGTTTCTTGAAGACGTTAGCACGGAGTTGTTAGCCTGTGAATTATCTAAGTGCCTAGCTAAGTTCGTGTAGCTAGTAAAGCAACTGTCTGATTACAGCGCAGCTGACGAATGATGTAAGTAAAGGGGAATTACCAAGCTTCCAACTACGTAATTGACTTTGTTCAATTACTACCTGATCGAGTGAATAATTGACTGACTATGCAAGTAGCTAACACGCATAGCAATTAACTAACCATCTAATAAGTTAGCTAATTAAAATCCTGAGCTAAGTTTCTATCTAAATTGATAAACTCTTGTGAGGGAATGACGTATATTCTGGTAGAAAGTTGGCAATATTCCGGACGAATCAGCTGCCTAAATCTATAGGATAACCTACAGTGAAGATGGAGGTAGTATTTACCTCCGAAACATCCGTGCGTCTCTACCATATTCATTCTTTAGGACGCCCTGAAAATGGAGGTAGCATGTCTTTTGTCCCCCTCAAAGTGTTGATAATTTTCTGCCAGACTATACGACGTCATATCCCCAAACAACTGTCCTCATATTCACAGCCGTGAGAAACACAAAATTTCGTGCCGTTATGGCTCAAGTGAATCATAATGATTGTTGCAGTTTTCTGAAGAGGTGCAAGGAAGGGGGTTGAATTCTTTGCAGCGCTGGAGCGCTGACATCCGCACTTTCTGCCCTTATCTTGTCCCCGGATCACAGTGTTTCTCGGTCTGTTGACATAAATAGATTTCCCCTGAGGGACAGGGCAGAGCCGTGAGGTCCGGTGACCTGAGTGGCCACTCAGCTGCACCTCCTCGCCCCGCCACTTGTTTGGGGTGCCCTTGCCATATAACACAGTCCTGAAGTTGAGACCTTCCATACTTCATAAATATCAGCTGTTTCATTCCCTAACTGCGGAGGGTAGAGAAACTTTTGAGCCACCCAGTATAACTGATAAATTAAACATCTTCGAGTTACTGCCGAACTTGGCAGTAGAGTGGATTGAACTCCTACGTATGTGACGTCACGGGTTCTAAATGTAGACCCGCTATCCTCACCTGTGATTCTCCAGGGTTTTCCTCAGTCACTCCAAGGGAAATCCAGAGATAGTACATCAAATTAGCTAACGATCGCTTCTTTCCACGTCCTTTATACCTCGCCATTCATTAATGTTCATGTCACTTGACAGTATATAATTTGGGCCATTGACGTCATCAAGCAAACCACAATTAGAACCATCTTCATATATTGCTAACTTCGTAACAGCTTGACTAAACTCTTATAATTCAGATCCCACCTCTCAGAAAATACCGAGCGTTCAATACGTGGATCAGCTTGCAGCAGATGTTGAAGGAAAGAATCGCTGCTTATTCTGAGAATGTTAACACAAATAATGTGATATGTAGACCCGTTGCTAGGCAACGACCGCGAAATAAGCAACTACACAAGAGCCGTTTGCTAAGTAATGGCTCTGCAAACAACGACCGCTGTTAGGCAGTGGCTGAGTAGCTATCACGTGGGAACCCCAACAGACATGAACGCAACAATTGCACAGCAAGGGAGGAAAGGTGGTTTCTCTGCGGTCAGCGCCAAGATGATATAAGGAGGACAAAGGAGTCGAGTTGGTTGGTGAGTGAGTGAGTTAGAGAACTACTGAGGTTCACTCCTTGCGAGCTGCTGCTGTGAGAAACTGGTAGCTGAGGCCGGAGATAGCTCTGGAACCCAGAGGAAGGGGAACATCCGCCGTTGGAAGCCGCTACCAGGCAATGGCTAATAAAGACTATAACCGTGTGAGAAGTGCAGTAACGGGTTATATAATTGCGCAATAAATCAGATTATCGATCCAAGGCCCGTCTGCAGTCACACTCCATACACGTGACAATATATTACGTAGTGAAAATGCAGGTTTCTTGTATCATGTAATGCGGTACGTATAGTTACCAGTGTGCTGTAAGTGTTCACTTACTTTCTGGCAGACTGACCATCAAATTCGAGCCAGCTGCTGTTAGTCATGAAGCCCTTGTTTGTATACAGCTGTGTGTAAAACAAACATTCAGGTTGGTGTAGTGTTGTCTCATAGCATTGTTTGCAGCGTACGGGAGAGTGAAGTGGCGCGCGGGGCGGGCACTCTGATGGGATTCCCATGTCGATACATTCAGCGAGCCGCCCGTGCTCTTAGCCTCTTGTTTCCTGTCGCGTGTGAGACAGATGCGATAAGCCGATGTTACCAGCGTCTCCTCCTGATCATGGAAGCAAATTACGCGATCGATTCTTGCTTCAGAAATATAAAGATTGTCCTCAATTTACAGGAAATTATTTGCCTGTCCCTTCCTTGTAAGGTTTCTCTCTTTTATTTTAACGTATTTTACACTAGGAGCCGGGTAGCTCAGTCGGTATAGCGATTGGCTACGGATTCACAGTTCGAGTCCCAGTAGGGCCAAGAATTATTTCCACTCAACCTCCTATCCCATGGGTACCGGGTGTAAAGCGGCCGGAGCGTGAAGCTGACCACTCGCCTCCAACTAGTGTCGTAGTCAAGAAAACATGGATCTATACATCCACTGCTCCATACGTCTTCATGGCGTAGTGCTTAATTAGTTAAGCACAGGGACAGCTTTTCCGTAAGTACATTTTACACGAGGTTCCATCCGAGCAGGTCTCTGTAAGAGCACAGTCTTCTGCGAAGGGAGTTTTACCAATGTTTCGGAAGAATATTGTCACGGGGCTTTGTATTGGATATTGGATTTATTGACCACTTTAACACACAACTCGTAATTACACTTAATTATGGCTCCAACGCTGATCTGCACACTTTACAGTTCACTGCAGCACACGCTAAGTCTTTGCCATCATGCAATGTCTTCACTAGACATTTCCTAGTGACGGTTTCTAAGAATTGCTATTCCTCTGCTTTCGTGCTCAATTCCTCTCTGAACTGTGACTGCCTTGCATGCGTATCCGTTGCCGCGGGTGTTTACCGAGCCGTTGCAACGGCTCTACCCCTTTTTCAAGGCCGAAAGGTAAACCAAACAAGAATAGCTGATGCATTTATCTTGATTGTTGCTCGGTTTAGTCTTCTACCCTGAAGATGGAGTCAGTATATTGTAACCGTCCATTCTGACTGGAGGAGTGTTGTGTGAAAATTAAATTTTGTATTAAGTTAAGATTAACAATATTACAAACAAAGAGATCCGGCAGATAGCCAGCTCTTACACGCGGAAGGGACATAGTTCAAGTTTTGCTATGTGAACAGGAAGTAACATCTGGTACTTTCCTGGAATTCTGGCAGTTTCAGCAACGTCGGAAAGGCTTTGAGAAAATGAGAGCTGACAGCTTGGGACAGCGATAACTTAGAAGTGGGACGGCCGGAGCCTCACACCCTGACTGTAATGCATCAAGGGGCTGTCATCCTTAGCGTCAGGTCAGCATCTGCCAGAATCACATAGCAGAGCAACATGATTGGGAATTCAAAATTTAGGGAACCTCCTAGTTTGAAAAATTAACCAATGGCAGAAGTGGAGGAGTGGATTTCTCTTGGAGTCTGGGGTTCGTGTACCTCAGAATTCAGAGAGAGGGCATTCCACCTCGGAGAGTCTTGACACTACTTTCGGCAAAGTCGGACACTAAATTTACCACTACGGCCCTTCCGTAGAATAGTATAAGTACAGTACAAAGCAACAGTAGTAAGAAATTCAGTTGTATTCAGAAAGCCGGAAGGGATTAAAGGACTACTAAGTGCAACCGTCGAAAGGTGGGTGATTGTAGTGAAGTGTTCTTCCTGCCCTGTCCGAGCCAGACCCTTATAAGACCCTGGGATAGGAACCCAGCTCTACTGATTAAAGTAAAGAACCCAAAGAAGTGAGCGGTGGTGGAGTGGCGCACAACGAAAAGGGCACAAAGGAAGTGAGCGGTTACAGTATCGCCTGAATACACAGCTACTGCCAGACTGCACGGCATTACATAGCAGATGACAGTACACTTCTCTAGATTTGTATTCAGGAGGTACTGTGTTCAATTCTAGGCCGGAACTACAGTAATCCTGAGATATTTTATAGTTTTGCTCAGTCCCTGTAGATAAATTCCGGGACATTTTCTCTAACAGACCACGGCCACTTCCTTCCAAGCTTTCCCCCTTAGGTAGACACACAGTGTGGGAGAAAGAAAGAACTACGTTACGTTTGAGGCCAGTGTACGCGCAGCGACCCACGTGCTTTGCAAGGAGACCGCTGAGAATGTAATTAAAACAGAGACAGACGTGTGAGCGGAGCGAATCAGAACGCTGTTTGTGGGATCCGTAATTAGGACAGAAGTGTACCGCTGCCCACTCTGTTCTGGCAAGTGAACCCCCCACCCCCCCACACACACAACTTCCTGAATTAATGTCACCTCGCCGGAAGCGGCCAAGGGATGGCGCCCGCAAATTCTCCCTCTTCGCCAATTTGGAGTCTCGCCATTTTGTTGAGACGTACATGAATAGTTGTTTCGGGGCATATTTTACGAGGCCCTTACCTTCGGGACCATATGGGGTCGGCTGGGAGGGGGTTTGGAAAATATTTGTAAGGACACCATCGCAGCCTTATTGAGGTCGTATCCAGGTATTTATTTGTCTGGAAGCACTGAGGAAAATCTCAGCCAGGATAACCGTTGTTCCTGCATTAGAGCCAAACACATCCCTAATACGAGACTAGAGCGAGTTTGATAATTGCCTCGCCTTCTCTTCGTTGAGAAATATGTATGGATTTGCATGAATGGTACTAGGTAAGAGAGAATTACTAGGCTTTTGGGCTTAGTTCATCGTCCGGTATTCCAAAAACTAGAGAAAACAAAACGTTTCGGGAATTGATCTGTTTCCGTCCTCAGGTAAAGGGAGACACCTAATTTGTTAGGTCCATTAGAAAGAGATGACCTCAGTTACTAGACCTAAAGGGCTGAACAGAATGTCTCCCACCCCTCACCTGAAGAAGGAAAAACAGATTCAGTTTCCGAAACGTTATGTTCTCTGGATTTTAGAATACCGGACAATGGACACAGTCCAAAAAATCCAATAATTATGAGTGTTGTATACACCATCGTCAGAACCCTTTAGAACCTAGTTTTACTAGGTAAGGTTTATGGAATAGGCATTGTGTCCTAATATACCTTTATAGCTTGGAGGAAGACTGAGGACAACCATGAAAGAGCTGTCAGAATAGCCGGTGCCTAGTTCGACATACGAACCTGTTACCACTTCGCTAACTTCGCCGAAACTTCCAGTTTAATTTCTAGGGACAGCCGAATTTTACTTCTTGCGGCATCACGCTGCGGGAGTAACGTGTTGCGTGTTGCGTGTTGCGTGTTGCGCACGGAATAGGATTGCTGTTAAATGCGGAGCAAACTGCAGGCGTACTGAAATGGGAGAGTGAGAACGCCCAGGGAAACAGAGGAACACAACTGCTTTCCATTACAAAGTAAAACCCGGTTAATTCAGCTCGTACCACATAGAAAACGCAGTGTACGTCTCTCTTACAGGGAAGAATAGTAGCTCGTTAGTCCCGTTTAGGGAAATTCGGTTTCTAACTCATAGAAAACACATTGTACCTCCATTACAAATACCAAATTGTTAAGGTTGTGTACGGAATTAATCTCCGATTACTGTGAGTCATGCGTGGGCAAAGTGAAGAGTTAAGATCGGTGGTTCATATAGTTACCGCTGTGCTTTAGATGTTCAGATCAGACTCACAGGAAATAAGATGGTGTGTAATTAACAACCTACCGTCTGGCTACAAGTAAAATTGTTCCCACTGCTTTTCCGGTTTTCTGCGGAAGTAATTACAATTTCTTTTTCTGGCAGTTCAATGCATTCACTTCACATAATTACGTTAATTGGTAGAGGAAACATTCCCTTGGGTCGATGTCCTCTCCTGACGTCATTAATCACAGAGCAGGGGACTTCTCTTGGATTACTTAACGACGTTGTAAATACCTAAAATACAAAGTGGTGAATGATATGATGATTGATGAATTGGAGGGGATTGGGAAGGAAGCGAGCGTGACGTAATTTTATGGTACTATCCCAGCTTCTGCCCGGAAGGACTGAAGGAAGTTCCCGCAAAAGTCCAGTCAGAATAATCGGTGTCTTGACCGAGATTCGAGCTCAGCACCTCCGAAATACTAGTCAAGGAATTTACCGCTACGCCATCGCGCCTGGTTTCACGCCAGGCCTATTGAAATGGGCTCACTTTGGTGCGTAGGCCTGCAGAAATAGACTGTCCAGTCATGACATCGCATACTGAGAAGGCACAAAATACAGGCGTGAAGAAGCCCTTCTCAATACGCATTTCTGATGAAAATGACGACATCTGACGACAGACTGATTATTGTTGATAGAGCCATCTACCAGCAGAATTCTTATTTACTGTAACTAGCGCGTGCTGACCACTGTCGGCGCACTGTGTTAACCACAACCTCGCGCAGCACCGTAAAGATTTTGTTTGTCCCTATACCGTGATATTTTGCAAAATAATTAAATAAATACCAAACTTCCCCCCCCCCATCTTCCAGATATATACAAGATTTCGAGAAGCTACGAAACATTGTCTAATTTCCCTGAGTTCGAAACTACATGCTTAGCCTTGTTAGACCACGAAAGCACAATTGCACCGAACAGAAGGAAACAGAAGAAGAAAAGCTGCAAGAACAAGAAAGAGTGGGAAGAGAATAAGAATATGAAAGGTGGGAAGAGGAGAAGGAAAAGAAAAAAAGGAGGAGTAATAGAATGACGTGAAAACGGAAAAATAGGAAAAAGTCACATGACTTTCCCCTTCGTTCTCTTTTCTTTTTTCCGTCTCTGGCGGTGTTGAGTGACATTGCTCGTCCTCTTTGCGCTGCTTCCGCTGTTTCTATTTCCTTGCTTTTATTTTCATATTTGTCGTTTTCTCCTTTTGTAAAGCTGGCACGTTTCCCACTGTTACTTTTATTCCGAATATATTGGAGATCACGTGACCAATTGCGTCACTATTGTCGAGTTGTCGCCGAGAGATGGATTCTTATTTTGTTTCATTTTTCATAGAGACGAAACCGGAGAACACGTGAACAGCCTTCCATTGTCGTTGATCTGTTATGAGTTTTACTGGAGGTCAGGCGAACGCTTTCAGTTGATCGTGCAAAGGAAGCCATTTTATTGACTTATCACGCCCGTAATGGCGGGCGAAGCGAGGCAGAAACTGGCGATACGCGTTGCGATCTCGGTGCAATTTTATGGATACTTTTTATAGATAGTTCGCTTATTTATCGGCAGTACAAATATACAACTGTGGATGTCAGTACAGTCGATGGTCGCATGGATTTACCTAACTTCAAAGCACAGAGCAGACCCTATTGTCAGCAGTCTTAATTGATTATAGATTTATTGAATGGCTCCTTCACAACTGCGTAAACATTAATCCTAATTGAATGGGGAACATTCGAAGCCCATACCGACGGGAGGGATAAAAGAGATGAAATGAGGAAAGTCAGCAGTAAAAGGAGATTGTTATTTAACGGCGCTTTTACAAATACATATACTTATTACAGAGCCTCGAGTGGTAGACGATTGTTCGAACCAGTTGGCACAAGCGGTAACGTTTCTGACGTTTTCGGATGGTGTCTGGTTCGAATCTCTGCCGGAACATAAACTATCATGACTGAGGATTTGATGGATGTCCTCAGTCACTCCAAGATGGCCCAGAAATTGTATACATATGTTAATAGTCACCTACGGATGTTGTCATAGTTTAACAGAAGTGTACTATACGACTTGTAGCATGATATTCTCTCTGAAGATGGTGCTGGTCACATGAATGCCAGAGCCACCTTTCCGAATGGCAGGACAGTCAAAGGAAATGGCGCTGAACAGTTGTGATTCTAGCAACAAAAAATGTATACACGTTTTTGGGGCTCCTCTGTATTTACCCAAATTAAGGCACGACCGCTGCCTTCCAAATCCTTTCCAATTCATTACTGAGCATCATTCAATAATTGACGCTAAATAATCTGTCTTTATGGTGCAGTTAAATAAATGGGATGGTTGTGAGTGAATGGTCATGGATCTGGAAGGAAGCGATCATGGCCTACTTTAAGGAACTGTCCCAGTGTTTACATGGCTTGACTGAGACTAGCCACAAAATCAGTTAGGGCTGTCGAGCTCTAGGGAGGCCTGCAGGTCCGGAGAGTTTTTCATATATTTAGGAATTTTTGTGTCACTCTTGATGCCGAGGGTTCATTAACTCAGTAACAAAAGCCAGATATTGAATAGTTCACCTTACAAGGACGCGATAAATTATTTGTTCTCCACTGCAATATATCAACAAAAGCAAAGAATTTGAATGAGAATAGTCTCGCTGTTTGTTTACAGATCAGGCTAAGATCTTCGAAGAGCGGGAACTACCGGAACAGGGTTCCCAAAATGCGAATTGAATTGTTTCCGGTTGCAGCTGCGTGCGTCAGTTTAATAACTTCGTTTGCATGTAAAGAGCCCTTTGAACTGAATGAAAAACAAAACACGACGCAGCTTGCCTGTGTAATCTTAATGGCCTTCGGTAATGACCACGCAGCCAACCATTGCTGTAAGCACGGGTAATCTGGTCGAATGCACGATTGGCAGTTGCCATGGAAACGTGGAGGTGCCTAAAGCAATGGGTATCCGCCGTATCTGGGAAATTACAGAAAACACGTGGCGCACTCCTACGGTTCCGAAGGATCGGAAAGTCCGGAGATGACATGCTTATAGTTTGTGTCGCCCTCTGTTTATCGGTTTTGAATTTAAATTTCTTTTCTAAGACGGCGAATCATACGAAACGTAAAGAATTTGACTCAGGTGAAAGACTTCCTTTTTTTTTGTGGATGTTGTTAACCTCTGAAATGTTGCAACCGCTTCGATAGCTTAGTTCCAGCGCTCGAAATGAGCTACGAAATGTTCTCTCACCGCTGTGACAGTTGTACTTCTACCGTATTTAACGATACGCTTAGAAACTGCAAGTTTGTATGAATTTAAACTTAGTTGTAGAAGTCTTATGGGTGAGTGGAGGTATGGCTCCACGCATTCTTAACCTCGGTACCAGAAGTACCAACTAGACCCCCCGGTCGCTTTACTGAAGGAACCCCCCCCCCGTACAAATTATGTAGGAGGCTGTGTTGGACCTCAGACTCTGCCCGGCCTTGGGTTGTCATTTCGTAGCCTATACCTACTGAGCTATCCCGCCTGCTACAGCGCCGAAATGAATTGATTGTTACATAATGACAAGTTGGAAACAATTTGAGGGGTGACTGTGGCCTGTCGTCAGGTTTTGTCTCATTTTTCTGGAATTCTCGGTCAGGATCCGAACTTGGTATTTCTGGTTTAAAAGTCAGGCGTCTAATGTTGCTGATATTTCCTTGGTGACCCTGTAGAGCGGGTATATGTAGGCGATGAGAAACCTTACATGGGGATCGGCCTTGTGCCATCACAGGGTAGCGTGGATCCCGAGACAGGAGTTCGAACACGAAGCTCCAGACAGAACGACAACCTTTGTGTGGTCTCCACTCGGCGTCGCCGCCGCCGCGACGGGAGGCACGAGACAAGCGGAGGCGTGCTATAGCTCAGGCTGTTAGTCGCCGGACTCCCACCGTGGCGACCCGGGTTTCACCCCAAGTCAAGTCAAACATTTCTCTTGCCAATTCTCATTTCATCAACTGATCAGCAGTTATTAATTAACCTACGCTACATGGCGGCGTTAAGTAACCAACTGAAAACAGAAACAAGGGTTTCATGGAGCTCCACCTTTTATAATATTTCCCTTTTCAGACTTTTTCAGTTAAAGTTAATTTCATCTGGGCCTTTGTTTATTTATTGACGCCTTGTACACTCCACTCTGAGCTACAAGCAATTACAGCGCTGTCGCTAATCTCCGCACTTTAGAGTTCACTGTTGCACCCACAAGTGTCCTCGGTCTTCACTAGTCGTATCCTGGCAACGGATTCGTAACAGTCTCGCTGTCACTTTAAATCACATATGAAGTCTTCCTTGCACAGCCGTCCACTGCCATCTCCGGAACTCGACTCAGTACTCTGCTGCAGAGATGTGTTTGCCACACAGTTACATAGCAGTGAGCGTGGCTCGGACCCACAGAGAACGCTTCTTGCAAACCCTCTTCTATTGTTACATGACGTCACAGCGTACGTAACGCTTTCCTCTGTTGCGTGTAAATAGGCCATTACCTAACAACGGCTGTTTCTCTGTCTCGACAGTTCTTGCTTTGAGCAAGTACGCTACAATATTATTGTGATATGCATCATTACTGTCTAATTCTTTAATCTGAAGGCGGTTGCAACACCGCACTTGATACCAACGGGTGGCGCCATTTTTTACTGATGTTTCTTTGTCTCTTGTTTTAGGATTACGACACTTAGTGGCGCTTTTCGTCACAGTGGCTGGAAATCTGTGAAATTTGTGCTATTATGATGAAGTTCTGACGGAGCTGAGCTGTTTTTATTTTGTAGGGCCCTGAATTTATAGTGATCAGGGGCAGCACTTGCGCTTACGCCTGCGCAGTTTCCGCTTGCGAGTATCCACGTGATCCCGGCTAATCCGTTTTGTGCGACGTAATAACATTAATCCGTTTGTTGTAATATTCTAACGACAGATGGCAGTTCTTGTGCGGTATTATAAGTTAATAACTTGAGGTTTATGTACAGGAGAAATATATACAAGTAATACAAATTGTATTTATTTGGATTTCCAGGAATAATAGTGACTTTGGAGTGGGTCCCTGAAGGTCCCCTGGGACTGATGTTTATCCTGTGGCGTAGATCTGAAGCGATTTCTTCTCTCTTTGTTTTTTGTTTGCTCGAGACATCTTTGACTTATTTAAATGTTGTGGTCTACGTGAATGGAGAGGATTATTGCAGAGGAACAAATCCAGGGAAACCGCGCATTGCCTCGCCTGTTTTCTGATACATCTCGGCGTATAACGGGCGGTGTTTGGGTTTTAACGCCGTGCAGTTCTGGCAGGGCCCGGCTTTCCAGAGAAAAACCGAGCCAACAACTGGCAAGATCAGCAGCTCGCGCCTGGAAATGCTACTTTAAAACAAGCCGGTAAGGGGAAGGGATGTGAAGTTAAGTACCTTATGGAGGTATACATCCACCATTCTTGACCTCGGCACTAGTTGGAGGTGAGTGGCCAGCTTCACGCCCCGGCCGCTTTACTTTCAGGGAAAGGCTCTTTCGAACCCATTGGTCAGGAGGTTGGGTGTTCTCCAGAGCCGGACTGGGCTCTGTGGAGAAAGGACACATCTAAAAAGTGTATTGCCCCTACCTGGAATTGAACCCAGATCGTGCAGCCCGTAGCCCACCGCTTCTCCTGCTGAGCCATCATAAATAGGCCTGCAAAAGCCCCAATCAGAAGGAGAGAATGGAAGCAGAATAAACGGCACCTCGGATTGTGCCCTGAAAAATGCCGGCTGCTTGCCGAGCGAAGTCACAGGTGAAGAGAAGTCGTAATGTCGGATGTCTAGGAAGAGGCAGGCTGAAGAAGCAAGGGAAAAGACCAAGGAGGGTGAACGGAAGGTACTGCCGAAACGGCCAAGGTGGCTACAAAGATTATTGTCTTGTGGGATGTGACATCATATAGTCTGGTAGAAGTTTACTGACTTTTCGGAGTAAAATACTGTCTCTCTCTTCAGGGCTGCAGAACAAACCGGGCCAGCACAAAGTAAAGTATTTCTCAGCGGAATAACGGGAACTTCTCAAAGCACTACGTCAAATTTCGTTCCGTCTGCCCCCCCCCGCACCCTACTTTCCGCCCCCCGGTTTCCTCTCCTCCAATTTCATCATAGTAATAGGACTCTGATCTCTATGGGATTATTGGGACGGCCTCCTCTGCGGGATATTTCTTATTTCTTTGTTATCAGTGGCGTGCTGTCAGGTAATCAGTGGCGTGAACTCTTGCCCATATCGCTGTTTCCACGGTTACATTCTTCCGTCACTAATGTGATTACAGCTTTACCGACTAATCCAACGAGAATCTCACTTGCGTGAGAACTTACTGATCCACTAGTCTATGTTTATGGTAAAAACGTAAAGGGTTGTCTCAACAACGAGCAATAAGTTTTGAACATTCGGATAGCTGATGAAACTGCTTATCTCCTCCAGACAACTGAGCTCTGCATGTTTCCGTTTTGTCATTGTCATTACACAGTTTCGGGTTGCCATAGCAACGCAATATCGAACATCAACACTTTCCATTAATATGTTATGTAGCAGGTCACGAACCGGGGAGCAGTCTTTTGTTTCAGTGCATTGTGTCTCTGAGTACAGATAATATGCTGATGTTCATATGTGAAGTGTAGTGCACTGTATTGTCACTACTTATGGAGTGAATACAGACGGCTTATGGATTGGCGAATGGATTTATTGCCCATTTGCGTACATGCCTCGGAACTGCCACCGCTAATCTCCTACAGCACCCGCTAAGCCTTTTCCAGCCTGCTGTCTTCACCAGCTCTTCCCTAGCAAAGGCTTCTAACAGTCGAGATTCTTCACCTTCCCGTGCTGACGTCGTTACTTTTAGACGAATATCCCCTCAACTGAACTGTAGCGCCAGTTGTCTTCCTCAGCACGGACAATTCAGAAAACAGTCTCTCTATTATTGTAGATATGTTTACCGCGCCGTTGTATAGCAACATTAACGGCGCGGACCACATAGAAAACACAGTTCTTGTATTTTTGCGTGTGTGTATATTTCGGGCATTGCCTAGTAACGGCCGCTGTTTACCAAGGCAATGGGTCTATGTGGCACACTATAAAGAAGAGGTTTTACGAGACACTTAGTGCGTGTTATTCGTGGGAGACAGCTTTAAACGTCAGCCTCGATGTATCTCTCAATAGCAGGTGGGACTGGAAAGGAGTACGGGAGGAACCAGGGGGAATTAATGGTATGGAAACTTGAACTTGAAAATGAAGATATTTGTTTCCACTGGCACTGCAGCCATGTTGCTATTAACGACGAAAGGAACGAAGCCGCACAAAGAGTCGGTTTCCTCTGTTTGCGAGGCGAGGCGAGAGCAGCGTGACCCGTGAGAACCTGTTGAGCGGTGCAGTGTGCCTTAAAGGGGCACGGGGACCGATACTGTTGCGTCCCATCAGCCCAGTTCACAGTGAGTCGAAGTTTCTCTTCTTCAGAGAAATACATCCCTAAAATTATTTATTCAAAATGGACGTTCCTGTTTCCGAGAACTCGCATCCCACCCAGCGGAATGCGATTTACAATCAGAGGAAAAAGTCCAATCGTTTGAGAAACCAACTTATTAGATCAAGAAGTAGTTGGTAGAACAGATCACTACTATGTAGGATTTGAGGGTTTCGCAGTGGTGATTATGAAGATTCGTGTAGCTTGGGATATAACGCTGTGTTGTCTGTTGAAAGTCAAGAGACGTTTCGGAGGAACATATCGTCTCCTCCGTCAGGATTCAATAATGAGCCAGGCATGAAACCAGATAGTTGGTTTCACACAGGATTTTTGCTTGGCTTAGTCTTCGGGCTTGAAAATGGAGGCGATAGGTTCCTCCGAAACGTCAGCTGCAGAATGAGGGCTAGAGGAATACAGTATGACTGTATGCCGGGTTGCTGTTATTAGGGCGAGATGAACGTTGTGCTTAACATAGCACTAGCGCAGATGGCAGCAGGGTCGGTGTGGCAGGTGTGTTCCCAGGGGACTTCCACATTCATGGTTGTTTCCTGCGATACACAGAGAGGAACAATGAATAGTGGAAGAGTAGGTGAAAGTCAAAAGTCATGAGACAAGTGAGAGACACTTTTTGTTAGAAGGTTCCCAGGCTCCGCCCACTTGTCCTTCTGATAAGGACAGTGAGGGAGTGAAGGCGCTAAAACAGGTAGGAGCAGTGTCAAAACACAGAGGCCACCGGATTTTGATTCTCTGAATTCATTTCGAACTGTTTAATTTGGAAAAATAATTCTGGTGGCTTAAGAGGAGTGGAGGTATAACTCCAGGTATTCCTGCAAGAGAATGGTAGGTGGATGGAACTGGCTCAAGATCGTGTCCAGTGGCGGGTTTGGTAGTAGCGGCGTGGAACCTTCGGGTTCTGCTACCAGAGAGTTAATTAGTAAGATGGGTCTTAGGAAACTGGGCTGTGAGGATGGGAGGTGGATGGAACTGGCTCAGGATCGTGTCCAGTGTTCTGCCCTGGTACTAGCGGTGCCGAACCTTCGGGTTCCGCTGTGTGACGAGCGCGCCCCGTGGAACCGCTGATCTGTATATAATGGAGCCGCGCCCCTCTGAACGAAACGTGGATTAGGGGGTTGTGCCGGAACGGAGGGGGTCGAGAGAGGGGAAACGGAAAAATCGAGCTGAGTTCTCTAATCCGGGGAATAGAGGATTACGTCTCTCTTTGCCGTGCATTAAGAGAACAGGGTGTTTAAAAACATGATCCAGCTGAATCAAGTATTACGTTGCTCACGCATTAGCCCGTTTCTGCTTAGAGCCTGTGAGATATGAAGCCTGTAAGGTTTAGCGCACTGCTTTTGAAGTTACGTCGGAAGCTGTTGGGAAGAAATTTCATAAAAATATGCGTACCCAGTGAAGTAGGAACTGAAATTGAAATGCCATTCACATGAAATGCAGAGTTCAAAAAGCTGATTTGTATTTTTCACGGATATTTCACACGGACCAAGGAGTCTAACATGTGCGCGAGTCAATGGGACCCCTCGTTGGTGTCTCCACCTTATCGTGGTGAGGGTGTTTGAGTATGCCAAGGACCCTGAGAGCTATACCAGCGGTAGCGTAGCTACTGGCAGGGCCTCCCTTGCTGGACAGGTCAAAGGGTAGGCATCAGACGAAGAGAGACACC